>NW_004955469.1:12263314-12438186 GCF_000276665.1 Chinchilla lanigera
GCCCCGTGACTACTCACTGTGGCTGCTGATGGCTCACAGCTGCCCTTCCTGTCCAGAGAATTTGACTACCTTGCTGTCTTGGTTACTTTTCTCACGTTACTGAGACAAAATACCCAATGCCCAAAATGAAAGAAGAAAAGGTTTATTTAGCTTACAGTTTGTGGAGGTTTCAGTCCATGGCTGGTCCCAAGGCAGAGTGGCACATTGGCAGAGGGCAACCGTTCATGGGGGCGGAAGATAGCAAAAGCAATAAGAACAAAAGGGAGGAATGGTGGCAAACAGCCTCTTTCCCTCCCTTACATTGTATGCAAACTATCTGCCCCAGGGCAAGCGTAGCGCTCACATCCATTATCCCAACATTGGACCCTGAATCGATCATAAACTCTACAAGCCTGCCCCGTGTCTGCATGAGGCTTTGGGGGGGACATTCAGACATAAACCATAACCCTTGCCCAGCATCCTTACTCTCAGGCAGCCTGTAGTCAACACCTGAGTGACACAAGACTATGACTTAAAAAAAAATCAACCACCTGTCCTAAGGTGGGGTGACCCCCTAGGGTAATTCATGGTCCAGAACACCACATGGGGTAGGGCTGAGGTTAATCGCCAGCTGAGAGCACCATAGCCTTACTTTTCTTTCCCACCCTTATATTCAGTGTCTTTCACCCCCTTCTCTTGAGAGCATTAAAAAAAAATCACTGCAGTCACACAAAGATTCCTGCTTCAGCCTTCATGTCTAGGAACCCCCTAAATGAGCTGCTCCTAGAAAGCAGACTTAGAAGATGGGATTCTGAGATGTGGCCCTGGATGATAAGAAGGTAAGGAAGACCCATCCCAAGTTCCTGGAAAACCTATTCATTTTTCCCATCTAATGGTGGAAGAACAACAGAACCAAGCTAAGACCAAAAGTATGGGAACAGGAGGTTTGCACACGCCTATAATCCCAGCACTTGGGAGGCTGAAGCAGGAGGATCACCTGGAGTTTGAGACCAGCCTGGGCTGCATAATGAGTTCAAGGCCAGCCCAAACTGCCTAGTAATACCCTATTGTTGGATTACTTTTCCATCCCTGTCCAGGAGGAACATGTCCCCAGAACAAGGTGCCTGCGGATGTCTTAATCTCCTAGTCCAGAGAACAATTCCAGAACCATATATTTAGGCTCAGGGGGCTAGTCGCCTCCTGGACTCAAGCCCTGACCCCCATCTCCAGTAACCTTTTATTCAGCAAGAACAAAGGAGGCAGCCCTGCAATTCGGTTGATCTCAGCTGTTTTTGCAAGACCAATACAACTCCGTTATCATAGCAATGAGACTTGACCAGTAAGCCATCATGTTATCTTCCTTAGGGCAAATTTCAGAAAAGCATCTAGTATTGCCCCTGGGGCCAACAATGATTTTGCTAGACTTCCTCCAGAACCCAACAACCTTGCCTGGGTCAGGCCTGAGGCAATATTTCTAGAGAATGTCCTTCTCCACACCCTATCTCAAAAAAACACAAAAACAAAAACAAACAAAAA
This sequence comes from Chinchilla lanigera, assembly GCF_000276665.1. Classification (NCBI taxonomy): domain Eukaryota; kingdom Metazoa; phylum Chordata; class Mammalia; order Rodentia; family Chinchillidae; genus Chinchilla; species Chinchilla lanigera. The sequence continues at coordinate 12,264,830 of NW_004955469.1, forward strand.
AGAGCTGCTGGGCATGGTGGTGCATGCCTATAATCCCAGCACTCAGAAGGCTGGGGCAGAAGGATCACTTCGAGTTCAAGGCCACCCCTGGCTACAAAATGAGTCCAAGGCCAGCCTGGACACACAGTGAAAACTTGTATCAGAAAAAGAAAGACAAAAAAAAAAAGATAAGATAGTGTAAGGTGAGAATTTTCTCTTTTGCTTTATGCAAATATATAGATTGCAGAAATGAAGTAATGTAATTACATTTGTTGTTGGATCAGGGAAGCTGCGGGTGAAAGGGATTCAAGTCTCTAGTGACTGAGAGATACAGAAATTACTGCCTTTAAGGATTGTGGATACCTGTGGCTATGGCTAAGCAAGCAACCTGTGGGAATCTTCAGGGATTCTTCAATAGAATTTAAAGAGAGTCTCCTTATCTGCAGCCAAAGCTGAAAACCTTAGGTAGAGGAGTGGCAGAACTTTAGAGACAGTGAATTCTCATCGTGGGCAAATCTCTCATGCCAAAGTCAGACAGGGAAAGACTCCGATCTTGAGATTTAAGGTTGGGCTTTCTCAGTAGACTTCAGGACCTTGAACCCTCAAAGTGTAATGGGTCTCTCTGACATGTTGGAAGGAGGTTCATCCTACATGGACATTATGTAGAGCGGCCTGTTGTGGGTCAAAGCTCATCTTGACCTAAATGGGGAAGTTCTAGAACTACAAAGGGGGAAAAAGGATTTTATGCCTCAGGGACTGTAATACTTGCTCATCGCAGAGAAGTTATGCCTGGTTGTGGATCTTAAAGGTGTGGGATTAAAGAAGGGCAGAATATATAGCAGGCTTAGGGGAATTTAACCAGCCATGGACACATTCCCAAGGCATCATATTTAATCCCATGGCAAGAGACATGGGATTCTGGGGACAAATTCTAACACACTGTTTTGATGGCTCCTAGAAGCTGGGAAAACCAAATGGCCACATATATTTGGTGTTTCAGCAGAAACACCAAAACGACACGCAGGATTTGGAGGCAGATTTATTTACATCTGTGAGTACTGATTGGGATCATTCCCAGAATATCAGACCCTGTTCTTTCGTGGTCTAGAGCTCATGGGATAAGCAAGCGGGAAGTACAGAGGCAAATGGATTGTCACTGGGGATTGGTTTATACAATGTGCATCACAGCAACCAGCCATTTCTAAGAGCAACAGGAACTAGAACAGGAACTATTACCTGGGAACCTAAGAAACTGAAGTATACTGGCTGGGGGGCCATTTTCTGTTAGAAGCAGAGATGCTAAAACACTCACGGCAGAATGTCGATGGAGGGACCAAACAAAACAAACACAAACTAGAGAAGTAAGCATGCTAAGGCACTAACCATGTAGGACTAGAAAACTTCCAGCTCACTGTGGTCCTCAGCAAGGCTGGAATGCACTGTTTATCCAGGTGACAAGGTGGTTTTCCTGGAGCATTAGTATGACTGAGAAGCTCAGAGGTAGATGTGCTCTGTAGGCCAGTGCTGATGATCAGATGCTGTTACAAAGCAGGAACCCCCAGTAGTAGTGGAGATGACAAGATCGTACAGTAGCAGAGGCCACTATGTGAAGCAACAGAAACCTCATCGCCACAGTAGATAATGAGGTCAAAGCGGCAGCCACAGGGCCTGACCTGACCTTATGGAGATAGCTGATAGGGCATAGTGCTTGTCATTGGGGATTGGTTTATACAATGTGCATCATAGCACATTGGTCAGATAGACAAGGACAAGACACATGGTCAGGTAGAAAGGGTACTGCTGAGCACATAACCTGAAGAGACTAAGGACAAGTTAAGAGACCAGAGTCAGACATCACTCCAATGGAGAATCATAATCTCCTGCCCAGTTTCAAGACCTGAGCCTGTTTTCAGCTCAAGAATTCATGGACTAGAGAAATTGGGTTTCATGAGGAAGGACCTAGGACACCATGGCATTTATATAGATTTCTTCAGTCTTTCTCCAAGGAGATTTACATTATTTCTTTGCAAAAACATGAACAGAGGAAAGAGGAAAACCCTAATCTTTTGAGGTTGTTGGATATAAGATCTAAATTGATGGGACAATCCAGGGTTCCTTATTATGATCCTGCATCCACAGTAGGAGCATATTGGATTCAGATAATAAGTGGAGTCTTCAATCAGTTCTGTCTCAGTGTGTTTACTGCATCCTGTTTTTTTTTTTTTTGGTTTTTCTCCGGCACCGGGAACCGAACTCACGACCTTGCACTTGCCAGGCAAGCACTTTTGCCGCTGAACTAAATCCCCAGCCCCTTGCATCCTGTTGTTGACCTACTTGGTCATTTCTCTGTTTCCTGAATGTGTCCTTGTAGTGGATATACTTAGCAGTTGATGGAACCCTCACATGGGTCCTTAACTTGTACAGTAAGAGTTATTGTAGCAGGAGAGGCCAAGGGGAAGTCCCTGGAACTGACTTTCCCTCCCACCCCCACCTACTAAGACAATAAACAATAACTATCACATACAAGGGAAATAACATCCACATGGGACAGAAAACATTCTACTTTTGCAGTCTTGCTCCAGGACTACCCTCATTTTCCTGTTTTATGTCATAAGTCCCAAAGGGACCTGGGCCATCTGGCATCACATAGGTCTACCATATTGAAATATCATGCTAGTCAGATTTGATGAGAAAAAAATATATATTCCAGATGCCCTGATAAGATGCACATTTTTTAGAGGGTGGATAAATCTCACTAAAATTCAACAGTTTGCTACATGGATGAAATTTTTAAATATAAATTATTATTTTAAAACATTTTGAGACAAGTTTAGATTTAGGAGAGAGGCAAAATGACTACAAAGTTATTGTGTATACCTTTTACTCCTGTGTTAAAATCTTCAGCAAACATAGAATATATATCAAAACACAGAGAATAATCTTGGCACAATGCTATTATCTAAAATAATAGGCTTTATTTGTATTGTGAAGTGATTCAGTGGTCTAGGGCAGGGATGGCAAATCTATGGCACTTGTGCTGCAGCGGGCTGTCTGTATCATTGAAACCTCTAAAAGGTTTGCCATCCCTGGTCTAAGGTATCGCAGGTCATTTTCTCTAAAATAAGAGTTAAGTCACTGTGTTTTGCACCTTTTACTACTAAGAAACAAGCGTAGCACTTGGAATATTTCTTTACGTTGGAGAATCAGCATAGTCTGTACTTGCCTTACTGTTCTGACCCACTGCTCAGTTGCTGTGGAGAGCTGCTGGTTATGAGCAGGGCTCAGATTAAGATCACTCAGCAGCTTATGTGGGCTGTGGCTCCTTAGCCCTGCCTTTCGGGCAGTGCCACATGGCCCACCTCAGGAAAGGAGAGGCAAGGTGGGGCCCCTGGCAAGTCCTGAAGAAAAAGTCACAGCGCAGCGCACTAGGCTTCTGCGCTGTGTTCAGGGAAAGAGAAAGAATGAATGTTCAGCGATCTTATTTTAAAGATATAAGGGAGGCCTACTGTCACACGGAAAATTGGCAAAATTGGCTTTTGTGTTAGTGTTTCTTTTGGCTGTTTTTCATTTTAGAATACAATTTTAGCGCAGCTTAAATAGTTAAAGGTTTTAAACAAAATGAGAGGAGCTGTGAAGTTGATTTAAGAGTTACGGGAACCCTAGACTCACAGGGAATTCGGGAGGCGAGTGTTATTTAATGCTACCGCAGTTGTGCATCCCCACCCTAGACAGTCACTGTTATTATAGTATAAATTCTGTGGCAGAAGGTACTTGGTGCACCGCCTCCCCATTCACCTCTCTCTCTGCTTTGTTGAATAAACGAATACAATCTATAAACATCCGTGAATAGCTGGTGAGTTACTCCGAATGTGATGTGTGGCTATGTTTATTATTTTTAAGATTTTTATCCAGTGACTATTTCGGTGAAAGCCAACGGGAAAAAGGCATTGTGCAGCGTAAATGCAAAGAGGTTTACCCACGATCCAAGAGCTTAGAGTCTTGTAGCTTGTGACAGGTGGAAAGAGACCAAGCCCTTCTAACAGGGGCATGCGGTAAAGGCGAGGGTGCTCCGAGGACCCAACCTTTAGCCAGGGCTGGGCAAACACTGCGACAGCAAGAATTTTGCACCATCAGGAACATGGGTTCTCAACGTGGTTTAACTACTGATTTCCCTTAGACGTTGGGCAAGAAACTTGGACCTGTAAATTACACCCTGTCCCCGATTTTTCTGTTCTGTAACTCCAACGGCTTTAGGAGTCGTCTTAGGTTCCTCTGGACAAAGACCTCGGCAGTGTTCCTACTTTGCTTTCTCATCCGCACAACCGGGAGCTCGGTCCGCTCTTCCAGGTCAGAGCATACACGACATGGCTCCTTTAAAGGAGCCCTGGAAGACCGGAGCCCGGGGTCCCAACGGGCTGCGGAGCAGGGGCGAGGCGCTGGGGACCCGGGCTTCCCACGCAGCCGGGGACGCCCTGCGTCACGGGCGCCCGCAGCCAATCAGGATGGAGCTTGGCCGCACGCATTACTAGGGCGACGGGTCGGACGCTTCCTCGCTCCTGGATGAATTAGCGGCGGGTTCTGGCCTGAGGTTTGTCAACACCCCCTCCCCCCGGTCCCGGAGTCCTCAGCTCGGGCACGCGTCCCCCGCGGCCTCGCACGGCGTCCCCGGCGCGTCACAGGTGGGAGGCCGGAACTGTCAGGTGGGGGTTGCGGCGGGGGAAAATGGCGGCGGCGGCCGTGGAATCTCCAAGGTGGGCGAGGGGGCGCTGCAGCCCGTGCTCTTCTGCCCCGCGGGCCTGCCGCGGGCTGCGGCCCTACTCCGGGCTGCGGCCCCTGGGGACTGTCAGTGGCCGAGAATTGGGGTCCCGGCGCGGGTGGTGGGGTTGCTGACACAGGTGACAGGAGGCGCGGCCGAGGGACTCGGAGGCTGGCGGAGGCGTCGCGGTCCGAGCGGCTGCGCTAGTCCGGGCGGCAGAAGCGACGTGGCCCGGGTCTCCAGAGTGCCCACAGGGTGCCCCGTCAGGGTTCACGGAAGGGACCTCGGGACTTTCTTGCACAAACCTCGGCGGCTGTGGGAGCTGCGCGATCCGGGAACATCACCCTAGCCGTGCCCCAGTTAAATCCCATGTGCAAGAATGTCCCAAGTGGCTGCCACGTGCAAGGCTTGGACGAGAGCCGTCGAGGGCAGGGGTTGTAGCTGTGTTATCTTTGTGTTTTCTGGGGTCAGAGGTGGGTCTGGGAAAGGACAGATAAGCTTCTTAAGGGGCTGATGTCTGGTTTGATCTCAAAGGTGTGTCTCGGCATCTAACTGCCCATTTAAAAACAAGCAATGAAAAGACAAGGCACCTGATGGTAGTTGTTTAGCCATTTTGCTTTCTGGGTCTTGGCGTGGTTCAAGTGGGTTTCCTGGAAGCATTGCTTTGGCCTTTGAAGGTCATTAACTGTGTTCAGTATGCACTGATGACTGTAGATGAAGCTAAAGGTTGAGGTTTAGTTTAAGCACAGGGGAAGTATTGAAGATAAAATTACCGGGTGTGGTGGTGCGCGCCTATAATTCCAGCCCTCAGGAGGCCAAGGCAGGAGGATTGTTGTGAGTTTGAGACCAGCCTGGGCTACAAAGTGAGCTCAAGGCCAGCCTGAACTGCATAGCCAGACCTTGTCTCAAAAAGACCAAAAAAAAAAAAAAAAAAAAAAATTGGTGAAGGTATCAACAAGTTAAAATATTCGTATTCTGTACTTACTTGGGCAGAGAAATTTCATGCCATGAACTAGTGTCTTGGTTTGAAAGTCCTTTTTGTAAAACTTGTATATGTTTAAGTTAAAGAAAGTTATTGGTTTTATTTTTCTTTAGTTTCAGTTGTCACATTGCATTGTGTGACACATAAGTGTAATATTAAGTGACTTTTCTGTTAGGTACTATAGTAGGCTTGACTTTGTAGAGTAACTTTTTCTGTAGTTGAGCGAGTACAGTGGCACTTTGTCTTTGAGTTCTCAAGAGCTACTGTCTCCAGAGTGTCCACTGTGTGTGGGGCACTGTGAAGGGAGGTTTCTTCTACCCTTTAACTTGAACAAATGGCAGGATTCATCTGTCTGCACCAAGTGTAAAGGCTGGCGGCTGCTGTCAACCCGAAAAGAAGTGTTGAGGCAGGAGGATCTCAAGTTTGAGCCCAGTTTGGGTAGCTTAGTGACTTAGTGAGACCGTCTCAAAATAGAAAATAAAGGACAGGATATGTGGAGATATGGTCAGTCGGCTTGGGGTTGAGGTTATGTGTTGCGTCCAAACGCTAGTGATGGCGAACCTTTAAGAGATTTCAGTGGTAACAGACATCCTGCTCTAACATGCCTGCCATTAGGCTAGCCACCACTGGCTTAAGGTAATCGCAACTTTTTGGAAGGGGGGCCTTATCTCTGAAATGGGGATAGACTTTTTGTCTAGTCTCACTGTACCGTTGTTGGCAGGGGGAGCATATGTAAAAGAATTTTTAAAAACTAGAAATATAATCATAATTGTTGACATTTATTACTGAGCACTTACCCAGGCACTGTCAGGGACCTTGTATGTGTATGCTCAGTCACTCAGCAGCTTTGTGAAGTGAGTACTTGTATCATTTGTGTTTGACAACTGAGGAAACTGACCATACTGAAGTTTAATTTATCCCGAATCACACAGCTAGCATTGGGGTTCCAGTTTGCATTCTTAAGCACTGTGCATACTGTTTCTCTGTTTGTACAGATGTGTGATGTGTTAAGGGAAATTATGTGAACAAAATTTTCACGGGAGTAGTTTTGTTTGTGATCTTTTAGTCATATAAATCATAATTGTGACTCATTGTATTGGCATCTGGTAGCAGTTTCTCTGGTGATGACAATTGCTTTGCTTAAGTGAAATATTTATCCAATTTAGAAAAGTCTTTTAAATCAAAGACTTGTGACTAATTTCTACCGGGAAGCACAAATCAATAATTATGATTTTAGCCTTGATTAAATTTTTTGAAAGAATAATTCGCTGGGTGACTTTTAAAAGAAACCTTGTTTTAGTAAGGTTCATTGCTTTGACATACTAATTTTTCCACTGTTTATTTATAGAAGAAAGATGACATGAATAAAAGTGGTTGGAACCTTTGTACTTTTTTGAACCTTTGTATTCTTTATAGAACCTTGTAAGAATTGTCTTGCCAAGTCTTTGGAATATAGATGTTAATTTCTGATTTAATTCTTGGGGAGTTCAAGGAGAAGCTTGAGTCTAGAAGGTTTAAAGACCAGTGAGTAAGATGAATAAATGAATGATTAATACAGTGTGCTGTGAACTCACATATAGTTGTGGGTACAGTGAGCAGAGGGAGTGCACAAAGGGAACTGTTGGTTTCCTGGCCAGGAGAGGACAAGGGAGAAAGGGCTTCTGGCAGTAGGAGGAAGCAGTGGGAAGCCAGGATGAATGGGGGTGCATAGGTGTCCAAGGTTCAAACCAGAGTGTGGTAGGCGGTGCTGGGAGAGAAGCCAGGAAAAGTTAGGGCCAGCTTGTGAATTCTCAGCTGAGAAAGTAACTTTATCATGTGGGCACTGGGGACTAAAGTGATTACTGGGGACAAAAGTAATTAGCAAGGTCAACTTTATGTTCTTGAGAGGTACCTTTGGTGACAGAATGAAGAATAACGTAAAGACCAGTTGAGTAGAGTTTCCCTATCCAGGTGAGTTGGGGAGAGAATGAGCCACTGGGGTAGAGCAGAGTTCAGATTGCACATGTGTTTTCAAAGAGAGTGTCAGGTGGATTAGATGCTAAGAGAACTGGCATGAGGGAGCTGAACACCTGCTGGTAGAAGAGAGAAAAGTTTTGTTTTGTAACTGTATGGTTGGAAATGGAGATATTAGGGAAAGGGTAGGATTCTTTGAGGCTGGGCTTAAAGGGAGCGGGAAGAATCATCTAAGGTAAGTTTGGAGGAACATGCTACAATGATGGGAATTAGAAAAAAATTTACATAAGGTTCTTAGTATAGTTGTACAGAAGTGATTTTGTTATTTACTTACTTATTTTGTATTTTCTGAGACAGGGTCCTGCTATGTAAGCTAGGCTGGCCTTGAGCTTACTATGAGGCCACGCTGGCCTCAAACTCAAGGCAGTCCTACTGCCTTAGCCTCCTGAGTGCTAGGATTACAGGCGTGTGCCACCAGGCCTAGCCAGAAGTGATTTTAATAGGGGGTAATCACTGATGAATTCTCTAGTAGTAAAACTGATCAACCAAACATTTGTAACATTAGTACCCAGCACCTAACAACATAGCTTGAATGTAGTGTAAATAAACTGCAAGGTGACAGTGCAAACCTTGCCTAAGATGCAGGATTTTGTGAATTCTGAGCACAGTGGAGAACCATTCAAACCAGAAGCATAAATCAATGAACTAGCAATTAGAGATCAGAGGTCGCTTAAAACAAACTCAGAGAGCAATGACTGTAAAAATGATTGATAAATTTGCCTTCGATTTAATTAAAACTAAGAACTTCCCTTCATCTAAAGTCGCTGTTAAGTGAATGAGTAAAATACAGACTTGAAGAAGAAATTTGCAATTTATTATCTGACCAGGGACTCATACCCAAGAATATGTGTGGGGTGTAGGGTGTGTGTATGTATGTGTGTGTGTGTGTAAGGTCCCTAAGAAAACAAATTTCATTTAAAAATACATGGGAATCCTGAACAGTCACTTTCTAATAGTGGATATAGGAATAGCCAATGTCTTACTCACGTCCCTTTTTGTGGGGACAAGATTCCTGACACCCACAATCTAAAGGAGGACAGATTTGTTTTGGCTCACAGTTTAGAAGTTTCAGTTTTTTTGCACTGTAAGGGTCATGGCGGGAAGGTTTGGGCCAAGGAGAATCTGCTGAAGTCCTGGCAGTCAGGAAGCAGATAGTGAAGAGATTGCCTGGAGGAGAGCTACCCTTTTCTGGGTCACACCCGCAGTGACTCACCTCTTCTAATTAGACCTTAAGGCCTAATAGCAAGCCTACTATAATGCCCCTGTAGTCAAATGTACTTCTAAACACGAGGCTTTGGGGGCCATTTTAGATCTAACCCACAGCAGCCAATATGCACTGAAGAAGATACTCACATTATTTGTTGAGAAAGTGTACTGTTATACACCTTCCAGGATGGCTAAAATTAGCAGATGGTCACTGCCAATGTGGCAAGGATATAGGTCAACTAGATCTCAGATATTGTTGGTAGGAGTGTAAAATATGGTCACTTTGGCAAATGGTGGCTGTGTTCACTTCTATTCATGATCCAGCCATTCCATTCTTAGGTATTTGTTTCTAAGAGAAACAGATGTGTATATCTACTAAAAAAGCGTGTAAGAGAACATTTATTCACCTTTGTAATAACATGAAGTTGGATACAACTTGAACTTATATCAGCAATAGAATAGCTTAGTAAATTATGTTTATAAACAAACTCTACAAAGGCAATAAAATAAAATGAGCTGAATTATATATATCAACATGGATGATCACATAGATGTAATAAAGCAGACATAAGATTACATACTGCAGACTTCCATTTAAATGAAGTTGAAAGACAAATGCAATTACTTCCTGATGACAGAAGTCAGAATAGTGGCAATAGGGCTCAGTGGTTTATTCTTGTAATCTCAGCTACTTGGGAAGCTGAGGCAGGAGGGATTGTGAATTCAAGACCAGCTTGGTCAACTTGTAGAGCTCCTCTTTGAAAATTAAAAAAAGAGGGGGTTTGTAGCTCAGTGTATAGACTGTTTTCCTCATCTCAGAACGTTATCCCCCTCTTCCTAGTCATTATCACTGCTACAAACACCCTGGGATAATCACTACTCTTATGTAGGACTGGGTTGTAGATTAGTGTTAGAGCACTTGCCAAGCATATGGGGCATCCTAGATCCAACCCTCAGTACTGCAAAAGTAGAATAGTGGTTTCTTAGAGAGCTGGGGTGTGAGAGAGCCTTCTGCAACGCTAGAAGTACTCTGTATCCTGGGATGTATGTATATACATTTAAAAATTTAAGTTGTACACCTAACATTTATGCACCTTAGCATATATACATTGTACTTATAAAAAGGTGCTAATAAGAATATGGCACTGCTAGATCAATTAACTTAATGAGGAAACTAGGAGGGATGATGAGCAGCACTTTAAAACAATTTGAAGAATGTGTGAGACTCCAGGAGAAAAGATGATGAAATCTAGATTTTTAAAAAATGACTTTCATACAGTTGCCTTGCAAAAGACAAACGTGATATCAAAGCCATCATATTGTTATTTTACAATTTGTTTACAAAATTATGCCACAGCCTTCCATCATTTATTAGTTCCTTTCCTATGAATGAGTGCATAGTTGCATGTGTAACCTGAAGTTTGACAGATATGACACATGATAAATTATAAAGTTGATTATTTTTATCTCACATTTTTGAAAATTCTAAGAACTCTTTTTCATCATTCTGAATTGTTGTCCTCATTTAATAAAGTCCTTGGGTGGCTCTTCCCCTGCTCCACAGATTGTTCTTGGATAATCAGGACAGACTGCCATTCCTTTGGCTGCAAGATTTTGAATGCAGTAACAGAGCTAAGAAAAGCCTTTTGTGGAACCCTAGAGTAGTGTGGGTGAGCTAATGTGCAAAAAAGTCCTCAGTCACACCTCTCCCTAGGTAATGGCAGTAGGACAGTGGGGATCCTATTGTAATAACTTGAGGCAAATGGAAAGGACATCTGCAGGGCAGACAGACATCAGTGAATGCTAACAGTAGATGATTAGCCACTCTTGGAGGTTTCATGAGAACTTGTGTACTGGACTGGGGGTGCAGCTTAGTGGTAGAGCACTTGCCTACCATGTGAGGCCCTAGCTTTGATCCCTAGCATAATACACAAAACAAAAAAATCTTAAAACATAACTTGTTTATTTCTCAGAGAAAGTGGATTATTGTTTTAGGGGTGCAGATAAAGGGAATACTTATGCCATCTTTAGTTTTCCATCTGAAGAGATCACAACCATTTTACATTTGTAAGTATATTTGACTGCCTTGGGAAAACCCATGGATAGCATGTTGGTGAGCTTGTATCTGGCAGTGGTGTCTCAAGAAAGATTGGAACAACAGAATAATGAAGGAAGAGAAAGGAGTGGTATCAGACTACTTAGTGGCTATTAAGAATATTGATATGAACATTCATGTACAAGTTTTGTGTAGATATGTATTTTCATTGGAATTATTGAGCCTGCCTGTTTTTCAAAATGGCTGTGTGGTTAGTGTCTGAAATTTCCCATTTCTCCTTACCAACACTTGCTATTGTTTGTCTCTTTGGTTACTGTCATTCAAGACAAGTAATAGCGTTCTTGTGGGTGCAAGGTGATACTGTCATAAGGCTGGGTTTGGGGTCCCTAAAGCTGAAATAAAGAACTTAACCCACTCTTTTAAAGTAAGTTTGCAGGTTTGCTGACTCCTGTTATGGAAAAAGAATGTCAGTAAGAAGCAAGAGAAAGGTTTATTAGAGATATAGACACATTCAAGGGTGGAGTGTGGGTGCTCAGAGAAATGAGGAATGATACATTGGGAACTGAGGATTGTTTATGTGTTTTGAGTGATAGAAATCTGTGGAATTTGATTGTTTATAGTCTTGGTCTTGTCTAGTGGGTGGAAGAGGGTGAGATAAATGGTCCATTTATAGGGGAAATGCTGTAAAGGTGGTCTAGTCATAGGTGAAAGAAGACTATTTGTGAGCGAAGAGGTAATGGGAAAACCCATTTGTAGGTGAAAGGGAGTTGCCCAGGTTTTCTGTGTTTTGGGAGAAGAGAAGGGAAAAAACCAAAAACAACAGTAATAACTGAGCTTATGTCCTAAAACTGCTGTTCTTAAAAGTATGATTTTTAAAATCTCAATTTCCTTATCTACTTTTTACTTCATTTTTATTTCACTTGATCTTAGCCAAAAAGCTGAGAATCTATTCATTTTTATTTCTTCTACTTCATTAATCCCCTTTTGAAACTGGCCCCTTATTCTTAAGGGAGTGCAGAAGGCCCAGCAGTCCAACTTCTTGTAACTTCTCCAGGCTCTGGATATTGCATTTATCCTGGCTAGCTAGAAACTGAAAGTCTCATCCTGTCTGATCTAAAAGGAAACAGGAATATTGGGGTCTTTTAAAGAATCATCACTTTTCAGTAGTCTGAAATAGATGGCAAGGACATATGAGACATTCGCCTACAGCAGTTGATCATGCATATAAAAGAATTGTAACGCATAGTATCATAGCCAGAAAAATGATTCCTTTCACCTACTAGGTTGTTCTAGACAACCTGCATACTAGTCAGTCATTAAAGCTTATGGCAGAATTTGATATTTGTGAACCCATTTATGATATTGTGTATCCATTTGTGAATGTAGATCTTGTAATACAGAAGACACATTTGCAGAGTTGTCAGGAATGTACACATGCAACATTCTGTTTTGATAATGGCACAGGTTCCACCTTGTGGTGGTGTTAGAATATCTAGGGTTGTTTAGTTTTATAGAATGGCTTTTCTCATCTTTTTTCCTTTTGACTATAGTAATAATATACTTTTTTGTGTATAGTTAGTAAGAGATTCAGTGTACTCCATTATATCCTCAAGACTTATTTGGGGAATAAAGATAGTGGGCAAATGATCATACCAATGAAAACCTGATATGGTCCATTGATGCCACAGACTAGGAGGTTGGCTGGTTGATATATAATTTAAACCTAGGTCCTTGGACCCATGGATACTGGGTATTGTTCAGGGCTGTCCCGTCTTATCCCAGCTTTTGGCTTCCAGCCAATAGCAAACAAGTCAGTATCTCTTAACACAATAGAATACTTAAGCCTTGAGTAGGAATCTATCCTCTATTTATCATGAGTATGCTTTTTCCCCAAAAGAAGGGGTGTTGGTTGGCAGAATTGCTCCCTTTTTATATTTAGCCAAATTTTTAATTTAATAATACTATTTCTTGCTATATCTATACAATTTTGGTTATACTTTTCTGCTGGGTGTTTAAGACCAAGTTAAAGTGAGACTGTTACTCAAAATTTATATATATATCAAGGCCAGTTCAGGCTCTTCAGGTATTACTTCTAGGGCCATGCGTAGAGCCTTCTACTTTTTCCTGTACCATTTGGGCCTTCTGCCAGGGTGGGTCACTGTCTTTTCCTTGACCTCCTGGCTTCTCTTGGAAACATGGGAACATTTTCCTCTTTCTTGTTTTAGCACAGTGCACAGTGGTTGACTCCTCTGCCCTGTGGTCCATCAGTCTCCCTGCTCATGAGGTTGGGTGACTCTCTGGGGTGGTAGGCTCCTTTAGAGACGTCCTTTCATGCCTAAAGTCCTTGTTGACCTTGAAGGGCCAGGACCAAAATACTGGTTGTTCTCTTAGCCCAGTTACCTGCCTTAGTTGTTAAACACCCATAAGATCAGTTACACTAGTAGGAGCAGTAGGTTTAACTGTCATAATCTCATTTGGATATCAAGTACTTTAAAATATAAAATACAGCGAGAGAACTACTCTTCTTTCTTTTACCAGTCATGGCTGTCTCAGAATGTAGGATGTTAACAGATAAGAGCTATGAAGTTTTACTAGGAAAATTTAAAAATCAAGAGCAAACATAGCATTTAGCTTAACAATTATGATGACATTCTATTTGAACTAGTTTTATCTCTACAGATATATTTACCTTCCCATTTTAGTATAAAATAACTTTCTAATCAGTTATCTTTATCCAGTTACAAATATTAAATGACATAAAGAAACCCTTATTTAAATGTTATCTTTTAATAAGGTGTCATTTAAGTAGAAGGTATTTATTTATTGATGTTCTTGATAATAGTAGTACTGTCCAACTACTTTTACTTTCTTGAAACTTAGCTTCTTAGTCTTAAATCCAAAAAATCAAAAGTTATTTTACTTCTGTTAGGTCATACATTTCACTGACTATAATTGGAAAGAATGGAAGGAAGTAGCTGACAGTTGTTTTTGGAGGGGAGGATAATCTTTTATTTTCCTTTTTTTTTTTTTGAGACAGGGTTTTGTTATGTAGCCCAGGCTAGCCTCAGAAGTGGTGGCAGTCTTCCTGCCTCAGCCTCCCCAGTGCTGGGATTACAGTGTGCACTGCCATACCCAGCTGCTCAGGGGAGGATATTTTTAATATGTATTTGTTACTGGGTTTTGGGGTGCTGGTGTCTTCCTTTGGAGGTGGTTTCTAGATTCTTTCTGTCCTAAGCAAAGAATTGGTCAAGACAAGCACAAATGGTATAGCAAAGTTTTATTAAAAGTAGGAAATTTGCAGAGCAAGTTTGAGCCAAGTAAAAGTAGGTAAAGAAATCCACCCTACAGCGTGAGGGCAGGCAAACCATGCAAGAGAACACAGTGGGAAAAACTCAGTGAGGTGTCTCTTTTTTGTATCACCCACTCCTCAGGCTGCTGTCAGGCCTAAGCCATTCTATGGAAAACTTGTTTGAGTTCTCTGCATGCAGGGTTTTGGGAACTGTTCTGCACATGTCCTAGAGTTTTGTAATTAACAGGTCATAGCTACTTCCCCAGCCAGTTTTGCTATGCCCTAATCTCTTGATTCACAGTGACTTTGCTGCTTTGAGAAATGGCAATGTGGACTTCAATGTGTTTTTCAGTTATTTACAACAATAGCATGGTGATTCAGTTCAGTAAACAGATGACAAGACAGCTCTGCTTGGATTTTTACTGAGAAAGAACTTTAGGGTTTGAAATGTGACAAGTGAATTGTTACTATCTTTTGCTTTAAAAAATGTGGAGAGTAGGTCTTCATAGATGGAAGGCTTTAGAGCTGCTAAGCACCTTGATAGATTTGGGCATGTTCCTCAGGAATAGGAACCCCAAAGGACTGCATTTTGCTTAACTTAGGAACAACCACTTAAGAGTTTTAGGGGCTGGAAAGATGGCATAAGGATGTTTTATTTAAATTGACCTTTCCCTTTAACTCCCAGTAATTAGAAGTGTTTTACTTGGGATTTGTTGTTTTTTGGGAAGAGGATGGTGATGGTAATGGGATTGGGATAGAACTGGTGAGTCAGGGCTGTGGATGTAGTTCAGTGATAATGCACCTGCCATGGCCATGGCCCTGGATTCAATTCCTAGCATTGCCAGGAAAAAAGAAAAATGAATGCATTGAGGTAAAGGAGGGAATCATTAGATGCTGAGGTAATTTAAGTTCCCCAGAAATCAGTAGTGATCCAAGGGAAGACCTTGGCCAAATTGCAGTGACCCGGGAGAAGATCATGGACTGCTGTGGGTTTTGATCTCAGTGAGTTGGGGAGTGATACAAGACAGGGCATTTCCAGCTACTCTTACGCTACGTCAATGAAAATGCGCCTCAATGCAAACTCTATTATGTAAATCATGGGTTTCCAGCCATTTGGCTTGCATAGGCTCTGTTAGGTAAAGAGGAATTGTCTTGGGCTACATACAAAATACATAATATAGTTAATGCATAAAGTAACAAATTTCCTTTATTTTTTATATTTTTAACATTTTTAGCATTAAGATTATATATGTAATTGTAACAATGTCATAAGCAAAAACTATTTGATCCATTTTTGTATTATAGCACAGCCGCTAAAAATATTTCAACTACTATTTTATGAAATAGCACAAGTTAAAGTTTAATAATTAAATAAGAAAACTTACATGTCTGATTAATAACAGGAAACAGTTGTCTTCACAGGCACATGTCCATGTGGGTAGGTTGAAATACTGTTGGTAATCACTGCATTTTTCTCATCCAAGTAGCACAAAGTGCATGTAATCTGATAACTTTGGTTTCAGCTTAGCTGTGTGGCAAGTGCAGGAGGTGGAGTTAGGCTGTTCCAACATAGCATTTTGTTGTTACCTGTGTAGCCTGTGTTCCAGCACCTTACAATCTAGCTATGTAAAATATTGCTAAAAATCATATAATGATGTTAAAAAGTTTATAACCTTGTAGGGCCATATTACTAGGTCTTCAGGGCCACATGCAGTCCAAGGGCAGTGGATTGAGTATGCCTGATATAAACTGTAAATTTACACATAGATAGGTACCATATTTATTCTTGAGTAACATTCATTTTGATGTAAGCAAATCAAGTACAAATATAAACAAAGGCAGTAGTTGGCCAGCTTAAAACATATTTAAAATTTTATATAAAATAAAATAGTCTTTGTAATTTGGCATTAGAATCAGTATCTAGGAAGTAGGTAGAGTGTGGTCATGCTTGTGTTTTTTCTGTGGGAGTCTTTGGCTACCTGTGTTGCAAATTGAACACATAAACCAAAACTCTCGAAATGGAAAGATTTCTGAAATAAAAAAGGGTTTATTGAGTCATTACAGATGGTATCCAGAAAAAAGATCAGGTTCTGGGATAAGTTACAGTAACTGCCAACTGTAGGTCTAGGTAGTAGTTGGAAATATGCCTTCCCAACCAGAGCTAGGGCATCTTTTAATAAGGAAAATTTGGGGAAGAAAGGCATACGCTATTTACATAGAAACTTTTTGCTGTAGATAAGAGGGGTGTAATTGTGCAAAACTGGGAAAGCTTTGGGATAGATGGTCAGAGTCCAAGGAGAAGTAATTGTTGATTATGGATTGGTTGGTGATAAAAATCCAAAGAATTTGAACAGTTTATTGTAGGATTTATGTCAAAATTTCAGTCTATGAAATGAAAATGTGAAAGTTTTATTGGTTTTACCTGTTAATTGATTAACTTCCCTTATCTCTTTCCCGCTCCATCCTCCAGTCCTTGTCATTAAATTTAGGACATCTCAGAATTTTTCTTTGATCACGTGTGTGTTCAAAGTGTCAGGAGGGGAGCTTTCTCTTACCCATTTTTCCTCTGGTTAGGATCTAGGCTCAAGGGCTGGGGATTTAGCTCAGTGGCACAGCGCCTGCCCGGCAAGCGCAAGGTTGTGAGTTCGATCCCCGGTACCGGAAAAAAAACAAAAAAACAAAACAACAACAAAAAAAGGATCTAGGCTCAGATTTTGTCTTTCCTGTTTAAATTCTATAGAAGGGTATTGCTGTCAGGCAGAACAGTTTCAATGTCCCTCTCTTCCTGCAGCCTGTAGGGTGGACACATACTGATTGGGTTCCAGTGTCAGCACATCTGGCATTCTCATTTTAAGCACTAAAGTAGCACAGTCCTCCAGCCTCCTGGGTTGCCTGACATTAATCCCATCGGTAGTGCTTGAGTGTTTGAGTTCCACAGGCTCAATATAACCTGCTGACTCCATGAACTGTCTGATTAGCCTAGTGCACGGTCCCCAACTCTGCTTGCTTGCTTGCTTTCTTTCTTTCTTTCTTTCTTTCTTTCTTTTTTCACTTCTGCTTGTCATGTTTACAGGTTCTGAAAGGCTTGAGTGGGGACTTTCTTCTGGGAAGCTGGCAACAAAAGGATGAGATAATATGTGTGTTCCATGGAAAGATAAACTGATGCTTCTGAACCCAAAGAGCAAGTAGTAAGGTAGTTTCTGGCTACAGAACATACTTTGTAAAACAGGACCCTGAAAGCCAAAGGTAAGTCTGTAATGGTTTCCATGCTTGATATTTTTATCTTCCTTCATGTATCTGGACACTAAGCTTTTTGAAATTATAGGTGTTCCTATTTATGTTGTATTGAAGTTTTCTGTTTCTTCCATAATCTTTACATTGAAAAGTAAACATGTACTATAGTTTTGTTACACATATTGTAAGCTTCCTATTGATAGAAAATAAAATGATGTATTTCTGTTACAGGACAAAACATGATTCTTTTTGAATCTTCACATGTGGAAATTGGATACCATTTTGTTTAGAGTCCAAAACATTAGATGGAATGTATCTCAAAGTTCAGAACATACATACATGCTGCGTAGAGTAACATGCAGCACTTGAGTCTTGGAGAGTACATTCCAGCCTACTTGACAACCATTAGCTGGTATCTTGGAGCAGTAAGAGCTTTTTGATGGGGAAATTATCTGTATAGATCTGATAACTGATCTTAGCCCTGTCCTTTCACATCTCAGGTCTCATGGTCCCATCTGTCCAGTGTCCCTTCCGCTAGTTGTCCCATTCAGCTTCAACTTCACTGAAACTAAAGTCATTCTCAATGTCATACTCCGTTTCTTGCCAGGATATATCTGTATTTAATTGTCTAAGCTTGAACATGTATACAGTTTTGACACTCTGCCCCCAGCCTTTTTTCCTGTTGCTTCTTTTATAGTATTTTTTTCCTTTGTCTTTTACTTGCATTATCTCAATAGTCAGTTTCTAAAATTAAAACTTCTATTTATTGGTTTTTTTTTTTTCTGGTATCAGGAATTGAACTCATGACCTTACGCTTGCCAGGCAGGCAATGTGCCTCTGAGCTAAATCCCCAGCCCCAAACTTCTATTTATTGTTAATGTGGCATAATAAAGAATATATCTGGGTGGGCTTTTAGTTGCAGTGGAGAGGACAGCAACCTCAGAAAGACCAGAATTAGATGGCTAGAACTTTCAGCCCCACCTCCTGGTCTCTGAGAACAGGAGAGGGTTTGGAGATTGAGTTCAGTCAGTCATGTGGCCAGTGGTTTAATCAGTCATGTTTAGGTAATGAAACTCCATATAAACAGCATGAAACATTGGTGAACATGTATGTGGTAGGAGACTGACACAGGTAGTTCTTGAGACGAGAGTGTGGAAGTTCTGTTCCTGTGCCCTTCCTCTGATTTTGCCTGCTCTTTTTCTCCCATTTGATTGTTCTTCAGGGGTACGTGTCACATCCTAGGTGAGCAGCTACTGGGATGGAAAATGCAGTACCAATAATGAATTAGAGGGATGGAGTTTAAGAAAGGAAGACATTTCATTTATAAGGAGGAAAAAGCAGACAGAAACAGGCTGCCCTGGAGAGGGGTCAAGGGGTTCAGCAAAAGATGGATATTCCTGAGCCTTTATCCCTGGTTTCTTTTATAGTGGTTAGGGACCCTTCCTTCTAAGTGGATACTGTATGAAGGTACTATAAATATCAGGTTTTCTGTCATATTTTTCTCTACATGTTACTGTGAATTATAGTGAGTGGGAGCTAGAGGTTTTTTGAGTATACTTCTTTTGGACCCTCTCAAAGCCTGATAAACTTTTATGTTTGAAATGTTGCCTTATTAATGAACAGATGTTTTAAAATAATTTGGTTTTAAATAATTAATTTTAGTCTTACAGAAGCTGGTAATTTTTTCTTGGCATGGTCTCTTTTTTTTTTTGATAACTGGTGGTGACTTGGAATCTGGCTACAAGGAACAGTAACAAATACCATCTAATTTGGTATGCTTTTTATTTTTCCTGAGGTGCTGGGTATTGAACCCAGGGACTCCACACAAAGCTACATCCCCAGCTCTTATATTTTAATTTTGAGACAGAGTCCCACTAAGTTGCCCAGCCTGAACTTGAACTTGGAATCCCCCTGCTTCAGCCTCCCAGAGTCCTGGGATTATAGGTCTGTGCCACCATGCCTGGCTTGTGTGGTTTGCTTTTTTTTTTAGTAAGTATAACTTTACTATAGTTTTCAGTACTCTTATCATTGTATAAAGTAATATATATTTTAATAATATAGGAGAAACTATCATAGATAGTTCATCAGATTAATAAAATGCACACAAATCATTACCACTATACATTTTTTTAAAGACACTTGAGAAGGTTTACTACAGGTGGAGATATAGGATGCACTTGAGTAGAATGCAGGTGCTCAGAGAAATGAGGCACGGCTTTGCTTTTATAAACATTAAAATTGCATAAAATTGTTGGGGGGCTCTATAGTAGGATTGGAAAGAAATCAGACGTTATAGTAGTCTGAATTACTTACCCATATACCAGGACATATAAATATAATGTTAATGTTTTATGACCTAACTCATTCAGAGTCTTCATTTTAATTCCTCCTGAATATTTTAATGTATGTTAAATTGAATCATTTTTAAATTAACATACATGTTTTACACAACTGGGCACAATATCTCTGTTGGAATAAATGTTGGATGTTTCTTTCCTTTTAATGGTTATTTCTGATATGATTTCTCCTGATACATGATGCCCTCTAGTGAATTCAGCCTTTCAGAAACACTTTTAAGAGGCAGTAATTAATACAATGAAATCTTCAAAAAGGAACATAATAGTAATTAGAATTGCTCAATTGCTTTGTTCCTGCACATGTTAAATTAAAGATTGAATAACATGCAGCTTCAAAGTTCTAGATCCCATACAGCCCATTAGTCCTCAGTCGATAAATATTGAGTACCCAGTGGGTATTCAGCACTGTCCCAGAAGTTGTGAAGGTTTCAAAGGTAGTATGCCATGGGAGTAACTTTAAGCAACTTACGTATTGGTGTGAAGACCATACTAGTAGCTGTCCTTTATTGGACATCTAGCTGTCCCCGGAGCTGCTCAAAAGAGTTTGCCTTGTCATTTAATTCTAATAATTATACTCAAGTAGGTATCATTTTTAGTTTTGTTTTACTAGTACAGAAATTGAGATCCGGAGAGGTTAAATTTGCCCAAGGTTACACACTAAGTGGTAGAACCAGGGCCAGTGTATGTAAAATGCTAGTGGGTATGTTGGGTAATTTTTACTTGTTTACAAGTTGACAGCTCTCTGATATCAGGTTAGTTAGCGCAAGTTATTTTGGGATGCATTTTTACATTGCTCATTTAAGGTTGGGGTTCTTCTTAGTTTCAGTCATGCAAATGGTAGTTTAATAATTTGTATCTAAATATTGCAGTTCATTTTAATTTTCAGCTTGTAAAGTACTTAAAGATTTATTTGACAGAATGGTGCAATCTTACTTTCTTACAAGTATTTTACTTTCTTTAATAAAACATTTATTCTTTGAAGTGTATAGAGTCAACTGTTCATTCCTTTGCCTAAGAATTATTTGAGTGTATTTGACTTTTAGGTTCCTTTTGGCATTCAGAGCCATTTATCATCCTCTTCATTGGATTTTTTTTCTTTGTTTTTTGTTTTTTGAGATAGTCTCACTGTGTAGTTCAGATTGGCCTTGAATTCACTGTGTAGCCCAGCCAGGCCTGTAACTGGCAGCGGTCCTCCAGCCTCAGCTTCCCAAGTGCTGGGATCACTAGCTTGCACCATCACGCCTGGCTCCTCCTTGGGTTTTTAAGAGTGTCATCCCTTTTGCATGTATAATTTTCATCACTGAGAATAAATAGAAATTGATTTCATGTAGGCAAATTCATTTCTTCAAATTAGAGGTAGCTTTTTGATATCCTAGGTTGTACCTATTTGTGGTATACTCAGGTCAGTGTTTGCGATACAGAGATAATTTAGGATGCATCTTCAGTGTAATTATTGGGAAGATAAGATAAGCCTTAAGGAACAAGGAAAATTACATTATGATATTTATAAAGTAGATTTTCTCATTTCTGGGAACTTGTCTTGGTCTCCATGTATGACAGTATTTCTTTGTTCCAAAACATTTATATGTGGTCTCTAACCTGTGTGTAACTAAGATATAGATTAGGCTCCATCTCTTTCTTTTTTTTTTCCTGGTACCGGGAATTGAACTCATGACCTTGCACTTGCCAGGCAGGTGCTGTGCCGCTGAGCTAAATTCCCAGCCCCTCCATCTCTTTCTTGTTTCAGTTCTGCGCATACCTGGAGACTTGTTATCAACTTGTCCCCTTACTTTCCATTGAGGATAGAAGCGAGAAATGAAAGGAAACGTGACAAGGAATGAAACGTCAACCTTTCCCAATGGAAGGGAAGAAACAAGTGCCAGCCTAGGATTTAAAGTCTTCAAGGATTGAGCAGGGCTCTAGAGAAGAACATTTTAATAAAAGTAGGAGCATAGAAAACTCCCCTGTGACCCTGGGTGCCTTTTAGTGAAAACAGACTCACTTGCTTTAAAGATTTCTTGTGATTTTATGATTTTCTTCTATTTGCTTTTTTATTTCTTTCTTTGCTTCCAGAGGTTTTTCTAGCAGTAAAAAATGTCAAAGAACATTTAAGGGGTAGGAATTAAGGAATAAGTTGTGGTCTGAATTCTGTGGTCTGGGATCTGGGAACATAAAATGAAGCATGTTGGTGAGGGATTAAAATAATAGACACAAGCCAGTCACAGAGGCATCTGAGAGAAGAGACAGGAAGGTAGGAGAGGGCCATAATTCCAAGGTAGCTTTTTACTCGTAGCAGTTAAACACTCTGAACACTGTTATTCTATATTTTCAGGTACATTTGAGTGAAGTTGGCTTTTGTAGGCTGATCTAAAAACCTGATTACTGGGTGTCATATACTTTCTATGAGAAAATGCATTCTGAATTCCAAACAGCAGACTTAGAAAAGCAGTCTTCTGAAATGCTAGGTAATGTTCTCATGAATTGAGACTGTTATCTCTGTCCATAATTTGATAGAATTCCTAACTTGGGAATTCTAATTTGTAATCTGGGAATCAAAATTTTATTTGACTGTAAATTTGGCAATTGTCAGTAGAATAGGGATATTATAAAAATATTTCTACCCTAAGCATAACCTCATTGAGTGCCACAAATTGGAAGATTCTGTTTACTTTTAATGAAGTAACTTTGATAACAAGACTACAGTAGTACTTGCTGTAATAGTATATAACTTAAGATTTGATTTATTGTGTAAGCATTTTAAAAATCATTGTTAAGTTTCAGATGGACTTTTATTATTTTTTTCACATCTGATCTTCCCTTTACTTCTTGGGATCCAGTGAGGTTGTCTGCTTGCTGTGTTTCTTTGACTAAGTCACTTTTCCCTTTCTGAGTCTTTGTTTCTTCTAAAAGAATAAGATTGTTGTTGGGTGTGGTGGCGCACTCCTGTGGTCCCTGTACTGGGGAGCCTGAGGCAGGAGGATCACAGTGAGTTCAAGGTCAGCCTGGGCTATACAATCACAAATCACATAGTGAGACTCTGTCTCAAAAAACCAAAACAATAACAAAAAACAAAAACAACAGAAAACAAGATTGTTCATAATGGCATTGTTTATATAGCTAAAACCTGAAAGGTGCACAGATGTCAAATAAAATGGGTAAATACATTTTGGTATGTTTCTATGGTAAAATGCTACCTAGCAGTGAAAAAGAACCTTTGCTACACTCGTTTATATGGACAAACTTCAGAAACATGGTAAGTAAAATAAATTAGATCGTGTAAGAGAGTATATACTTTCTGGTTCCATTTAGATAAAGTTAAGAACAAGTAGGACTAACTATGGCATGGAAGTCATGGTTGCCATGGGAGGGAGCCTAATGATCGGGAAGGGGCATACTTGAAAGGATTCCTGGATTGCAGGCGGTATCTTGACTTGATCTGCATATACCCACTTTGTAATCATCAAGCTGTCTATCTAGGACTTGAATATTTTGTGTATTGTTCAGTTTCTGAAAGGCTGCAAGTGTACACCAAAACAACATAAAAAGAAAAAAGTGAAAGGAATAAGAAAGGGCTGACTGGATTAGGAGGCAGAACTAGGTTCAGATTTCAGCAGCACCACTAAAAATCCCTGGTCTTAAGCAATTCATTTTAGGATTGTATCTGTAAGAAGGCAATAATACTTGCCTTTCGTATTACTATCATTTGAGGTAAAAGTTTAAAAGCACATTAAAGGCTACATTTTAAGGCTATAGAAAATAACTCTCTAATTGTATGGTGACATACACTATTCGTTATACTGTACTTTTGTATTTGTTGTATATATATGTGCTGCGTATGTGTTCTCTCATGGAGAAAGAACGACGCTTTTTTGGCTATACTTTGGTGTTATATATGTATTCTCTCACATAGAAAGAACTGCATATGAATTCAAAAGTAGTGAAGGGACCAATAATTGAAAGCAAGGAAGAAGTGACTGTATGTGTAGTTATGATACATTTCTCTGGGCAGTCACTTAGATGGATACTTTGTTACCTCAACATATACTAGGAGTCTTAAAAACTCATTCAATAAGCCTAGGGGTTTGCATTATTTAGAAATGTATTCAAAACTGGCTTGTGATGCCCAGTGATTTTTCTTTGGTTACCATTTGATTAATTTGAGAGATTCTGATTTTCTTAGGTTGCTTCCTTTTTGCGAGGCTGGGAAGAGTAAGGGTCTTGCTGTATATTTCAGCCTGGCCTTGAACTCACTATATAGCCCGAGCTGGCCTTGATCTCCCTGCAATCCTCCTGCCTCAGCCTCCTGAGTGCTGGGATTATAGGTGTGCACCACACCAGGCAGGCTACTTTCATTTTAAGATGAAATTAAATGTTCCGTCTTTGTTAACTTTTAGCTTTGGTATTGTATTAAGTTAAAACTTGGAGTATTTACCTTTTCAGGAAAGTAATTACAAGCCTTGGAAATTATGCAAAGGCTATTTCATCTTGAAACATTTAGAAATTCATTTTGGTTTTTGGTAATTACAGTGTTTCAGTAAGACAGACATCTAAATAGGGATTGCATTTGGCAGTCGTGTACATGTTCTTATTCTAAACTAAGTACTGTTTCTGTGGTTTAGATTTTTTCTTTATAAATAGAATTTTAATCAGTGTAGGTTGGATCTTTTTCCAAATATGTTATAATTAGTACTGGCTACAACTTAATCCTAAAATGTGTATAATAAATTTAATAATATTTTAAGAGCACTCCTGCCATTAAATGAAAGCAAATAGGAATTATATGAATACTCACATGGTTGTACATGCTGTGGCCACTCAGTAGCGTATTCTTTTGAATATACTGCATAGCAAAGCTGTTACTGGAAGAAAAAGTCTTCACATCATCTTTCCAAGTGTGATGCATTCTGCCAGTTCATGCTTACTGCATTGACCAACATGTAGACCTTTTTAAAATTTAAGGAGAGACATTTAAGGAGAGACATTTAAGGAGAGACATTTTGAGGTGCAGGGAGTTATTTAGGACTGTGGTAAAGAAGTATCCTTTGTGCACTGAGATGCACCTAGGGTTGAGTCTCAGTTTTTCAGTTTCCTAGGGCATCAAAAACAAGGAAAGCCTGAGAACAGCCATAGCCAAGGGGAGCCTCTATAGAGACATGATGCCTAAAGGTAGTGGAATATCCTGATGGGCCCCTGCTATGGAAGAGCTTTAGGTAAGAGCCAAAGTAATGTAAATAAAATATAGACTAGTTAAGAAAAATAGAATAGTATTAATTCATAATAGTTGTGACATATTGTGTTAAGATGTTCATAGAGGAAATTGAGTGGTATATGTGAATTCTCTACTATCATCACAATTGTTCTGGAAATGTAAAATTATTCCGAAATAAAAAAAATTGTTAAGAAAAAGAACATGTAAGACAGGAGGTATTCTTATACTCATCTTTGGGAAAGATAACCTGCCACACCTGGTGATTCTGGTGATTTAACCTGACTGCATCTTAGTTTCTTTATCTTTAAAATGGGGATAAAATTGGCTACATCTATAGGATTGTTGTGAGGATTAAATGAGGTAATGCAAACTAAAGTGGTAGTAAAGATTTTGGTGCGGTAAACACTCAGTGATAGTGACGGCTTGTATCAGTCAGCTTTTTGTCAGTATAAGGAAGTAACCTGAGAACAGGGTACTTACCAGATAAAGAGAGGTTTATTTGGGTTTATGGTACTGGAGCTTCACGTTCAAGGTAATGTGGCCCCATTTCTTTGGGCTAAAGAGCAATGGTGGCATATTGTGGCAGGAACATGTGGTGTGGAGTGCACGTTGGACCTACATCTCCAGGGCATGCCCTGAATGACCTAAGGACCTCCCACTGGGCCTCATCTCAAGCTCCACAGTACCTCCTCATACTGGTATTCTGTGGAGTAATAGACTTTACTTATGGGGCTTTGGGGACAGTCATCTAAACCACAGTTTCTCTGTAACTTAAAAAAGAAAAAACCAAAACTAAACCATACAAGCCAGTTGTTATGATTTCTATCTATATGTTCCCCCAAGAGCCTCCTGCACTCATAGCTGGGACTTTTGGAGGGTGATTAGCTAATGATGGAAGCCTGTAGTCTAGTTGCTGTTAGTGGTGGTATCTGATCAGAAGAGGTGGGTCACTGAGTCCTTGATCTAGAAAGGTTTGTGTCCCTTCCCTCCCTTCACTGTCTCCACCTCCCCATGACCTGAGCAACTTATCCACTGTACTCCTGTGCACTGCCATTCTGCCTGAGAGCCAGCTGACTGTGGACTGAAATGTGAGCCAAAGTAAACCTCTCCTCCTTTCAGTCTCTGATGTTGGATATTTTGTTCCAGAAATGCAAAAGTGACTAACACCCCAACCACCCAACCCCATTATACCCGTACATTTTGATTGAGTTTTTTTTTTTTTTTTTTTTTTTTCCTCCGGTACCAGGAACCGAACTCATGACCTTGCGCTTGCCAGGCAGGCGCTTTGCCCCGGAGCCAAAACCCCCAGCCCCTTGATTGAGTTTTGAATGTGACTTTGTAAACCAGACCAAGTTTAGAGCCTAATCACTTTGAATCTGAACTCCTATATCATTTGCCCCTCAGTGATTTTTTTTTCTGTAGTTTATCCTGGCCTTCTCTGTATAGCAGTGGAATTGCCTTAATTGTAAGGGTATGGGTATGTTTAAGTAAAACTGCATATTCTTGAAGAATTTTGGAGATTCCCAGGATACCTACTTTGATTTTAAGACTGAAATCTTTAACAAATTTTTTTTTTGGTACCAGGAATTGAACTCAGAACCTTGTGCTTGCCAGGCAGGCGCTGGTGCTGCTGAGCTACATCCCCAGCCTTTAATGAATTTTAAAGGCAGTTTTACTTTCTTCTTCTCAAGCCTTAAAGTCCACAGGCAGTGTAGTATAAGGGAAAGGGTACTGTATAGAATTAGGAGACCTGACTTTGAGTTCCTGGTTTGCCATTTTGTTCAGAGATCTGGGGCGATTTGTTTCACCTCTTAGACATTTCCTTTACTCATAGGTAAGATGAGGGCTGGGCTCGATATTTAGTTGTAGGATTGAGTTACTTTAATGTCTAAATGAAGAAATGTACTTTAAAGCAGTCACTTTGAAAACCTTTACCTCTCCATAGTTGCCTCCCAGAAAAATTAGTCTTATTGCTTTGTGTTTACATTTCATTTTTGACCAAATATAGATGACCCTGCGTGATGATTGCTCATGTTCTCTGTAGCTGTTCTCCTGTGATTGTGAGGGCCTCAGAAACTCAACTGCACTTTCCAAGTTTGGAGATTTGTTGAGTTTAATTGAATGTGCTAAAGGTTCTACAGGGATTTCCCAAGAAAAGGAATTGTAAAAATATTGTAGGTATGGGCAGCACTATTGAGATAAGTATTGTACCTTCCAAATCAGTCATTTAAAAGGGCTTAGGTCTCTTTTGGAATAATTCTAGTTTGGAAGGCTTTAAAGTCTTTTTACTAGTTGTACTCTATGATTTCAGTTTTGAGACTCTTCTTTTAAATTTTTAGTGTTTTCTTACCCAGGGCTGATCAGACTCTCAGTTGCCTGGTCAGAGGGGTATGGTGGGGGAGAAAGACAAAGACAAATTTGCAGGTATAGGGAAACTGGCAGGTTAGTGCCTCCAATTGGGCAAAAGACAAAGACCTCTTCAGCTGGCCCACTTTTATTAGCCAGTGAAAAGCACAGGGGGAGAGGTAGTGTACGTTTCCTAGAACAGGACTACAGTAAGAAGGAGGTAAACGAATGAGGAACAGGTTTAGCAACACAAAAGAATCGAGTTAAGATCCTTCCTCATATCTGGGTACTTGCTTTCTTTGTGCTGTTCTCTGCAGGCATTATCTTGCCCCAGGAGCTCTATGGTTACAGGAGTACCATACTCCCCACCCCGTGCAGGAGGCTGCAGCCTGCTGCAAAGACTTTCCTATTCCTGAAGCAAGTCAACCTCAGCCTCATGACTGCAGGGACTGTAGTTTGGCCCCCTTCAATCTATATGTAACACAGCTGGTCCCCAGCATTTTCTCCGTGTCGTCCCGTTCTTGGCTTTGCCTTTAACTGTGTTATTTTATTGTCATTTTAAAGTAAGGCATTAGAAGACTGTGTAAGAATTGTGTTGTCCAGAATAAAATCCCTTATGCAGTTCTAGTTTCTGTTTCTTTGTCCAGAGCTTAGAGGAAAGCTAATTTTGGCTGTCCATTCTATAAGTCAGCCATTAAATTTTAATATGACTAAAACTGGTATGATGAGAGTGCATAACCGTGTGCTCGTTTGTATGAAAATACAACATTTCTAAAAGGTAATTTCATTTTTAAATAACTCAGCTGAACTCTATCAAATATGATTCCATTTTTCCAAATGTGTGGTTAATTTCAGTGGCCTGAGATTCTATTTGTAGAAATAACTGTACAGATCTTTTACTGTGGTAATAGTAGTATGTGTGTGTTAAATTTTTAAAAAACATTAAGTCTCACTTAAGCAGAAAGTTTTTCAGAGCCTAATTAAATTATCCAAGCATTAACAGACTGCTGTGTAGTGATAGTGGTTTTGGGTAATAATTCCACTTAACTCAATCTGATCTTTCACTAGTGAATAGTTGAACATTTTCCATGGAAAGCACTATGATAAGAGATATATACTACTATTGGAAACCATTAACTGTAGAAATTATCAGCAGATGTTTTCCATGTATGGTTGGCTTCGTTTGGTTTGGTCCTCCCATAGCTGAATAATTCTAAACTGACTGGAAAGATGTATGGCTAACATTTACATGAACGTGTGGAACTTGAAGCACTGCACTAGGTTTCCAGTAAATGGAATTTGCACTGTCTTAACTTTTCTGACAGCTCCCTCCCCGCTACTTTTAAGGAGGCATGCTCTGCAGTGTCATCTTTTTCAACGTTTGCTATTAGTAGAGAAAGATGGAAAAATGGATTTTTTAAAAATAGAGCTATGGTTCATTAGAAGCTGGAAGTTAGCTTTCTGTCTTTAATAAGCTCATATTTTTCTTGGTCATAAATACTTCCTAAATGTTTACTTTTTTTTTGTTTTTTTTTTTGAGCAGGGTCTTGATATTAGTTCAGGCTGTCCTGGAACTCATGGTGAGCCTCCTGCCTCAGCCTTCTGAGTTTTAGGATTACAGGCATGCACCAGCATGCCTAGCTAAATGTTTACTTTCCTTACTGTTTACATTTAACACATATATTGCAAATAAAATTCTTTTTATTTCATTGCGAATGTTGACATTTGAATTTTTCTACCAAAATGAGGAATTTACTTTTTTCATTCCTCTCCCTAATGATAACTAAACATTTTCCATTCTAATAAGTAACATATTATACTATTCTTAGCTTACAGTAGGTCTTTCAGAAAAGGAACTTTTGGATTAATGCTATAGCAGGTTGCTTTTTAGTTTTTTTGTTGTTTGGGTTTTGGAGACAGGATCTTGCTATATAGCTCAGGCTGGCCTTGAACTCGCTGTGTAGGCTAATCTGGGCTAGAGCTCCTGGCAATCCTCCTACCTCAGCTTCCTGGGTGCTGGGATTACAGGTATATGCCACCTTGCCCAGCTTAGCCTCTTAATTAGCTACTTTCTTTAAGTCTTATTTCTAGGTGTTATATTTATTATATATGTCCTATGTTGACAGAAGAGCTTGCATTTGGGTTCAAACAACTCAAAATCTTTCAATCTTGTGGATAAATCTTTTTTTTTTTTTTTTTTTTTTTTTTTAATACCAGGAATCAAACTCAGGACCTTGTGCTTTCCAGGCAGGCTCTGTGCTACGGAGTTATATCCCCAGTCCTTATGTTCTTGCAGTCTTGAGCATGTATGTTTGAGTATAGTTTAATTGTGTGGGCTAGGATGCCTTTGTGTCCATTTTCAGGCCATGCTTGTTTCTTATATTTTTTGTGGTCAGAAATAACTGTGGAGGGCTGTCTTTTCTAATTTCCAAGAATTCAGGCTTGTTAAAAAATACTAAATCATATTTTTAAAAAACTAAATCATTTAAAAAACATACTGTATGTAATAACCAAAAAGTAAAAACACATTGCCATTGACTACAGGATAAAGACTGAATTTGTTACTGTCAGGAAGGTGTGTTATTTTAGAAAAAATAGTTGACAGCTTTAACTCTCAAAATATTTTTAATATAAAAGTTAGGCACCAATTTTTAATTTAATGTTATCACATATGTTAAGTAATAGGAAAATTGAGTTTTATATATAATAATACTAATTTAGCGTTATTAAGCTATGAGCTTATATATCTTTTCCTTACTCTGTTGTATTCTGGTAGAAACCTTGACATATATTGGGAAATAGTCTTCAGTTTAGCATTTTGGAACCACTGACCCGCCTAACCTTACCTTCTCTCACTGCTCCCCAGAGGATTGCCAGACCTGTCCTCTCCTTGGAGTTCTGGTGTCCGGCTTTGTCCTGCTTGTTTTTATTCATGTGCTTCCCTCCTTCCCAGTTCCCTTTCACCCATTCTTCTTAGTTCATTTTGAGTCCTTGTGGCAGAGACTATCAGCTGTCCACCAGAATTTGCTTTTCTCTTGTTTCTGAGAGTGCTTGTTTCCTGTGTCACTGAGTTGTATCAAATGGAATTTGAGTGGAAATGATGTGTTTCTCCATGTTCTTTCCCTTTTCTTGCTGGATGGATGTGAACCAGCAGACTCCAGAGCTCACATGTAAGCAGCCTAGATTAAATCCCTGAATGACTCTGGAAGAGAGTTGCCCCATGAACCTAAATCCTCTTCCTCACCCCTTGACTGTTACATATAGAAGAAAGAAATATTGTTTTAATTATTACATGTTAGGTTCTTTTCATTGTTTAAGTGGTCTAGTGACACAACTTCCTGTAGGACAGTGGTAGCAAACCTGTGACACGTGTGCCACAGTAGGCTGCTTGTATCACTGAAAGCTCTAAAAGATTCACCATTATTGCTCCAGGACTCTTTTCTAATTCACTTAAATTATCATTTTTCTCCAAAATTCTGTAATGTGCTTTTGCTATTCACTTCTTAAAAGATCAAAAGTAAAGATAGGGAAAAAAAGACAATACATATATAATTAGTTTCCTTACATAGAAGGTAGGCCTTTGAAGCAAAGTGCCTTATACTTCTTTTGTACTTTCTATGGGACACAGCCAAGGTACTCTTTAAAGACTAGAATGAAAAATTGGGAACAAAATCTTTAAAGTGTGGAGTTTGGAGTTTTCAATGATTTAAATTTGGTTAACTTCATTTATTTTAATTTCTTTCAAGTTAGACTTCTTTGTAAAGGAGAAAAGTTATAGAAAATTCATAGTTTAATGAATGAGAAGAAACCTAAGAATAGTGACATTTGTAGTAGTAAAGGTACTTTATTCTTTTTCCTCTCCCTCCCTTCTTTCTACAAGCATTAAACTTCTACAAGGGTCATGTTCTAGGCCTGGGGCGTAAAAGTAAATAAAATACACAAAAATCTTTTCCTCTTGGAATTTATAGAAAATCAAATAGTTGGAATGTGGAATATGATTAGCATCTGGAAAAATTAGGTAGGGGTGAGATAATGGGCCATGTGGATGGTGCAGAAGTATATTAGGTGGGTTGGTGTTATCATTTTACATCGGTGTTACATTTTAGGTCAGGGAAACAGTCAGGGAAGACTTCTCTGAAAAGTGACCTTTGAGCTAAGACCCTAAGCCAGGTGAGTAGAAGCCATGTGGCTGCCTAGAGAAAGAGCTCCTAAATAGGAGTTACTGGAAGTGTTTCTTCTACAAGTCAGAGTAATGCTAGTGTTTTACAGTGACTGTGAGATGGTCATACGGATGTGAATATACTCAAATGTGTACCACCAGTATACTTTGCATGAATAGAGTCTATGGCATCTGAACCATATCACAATAAAGTTTTTAAAAACAAGATCATCAAGGCTTTAGAGACCTTTGCTTACCCAGCCCCCATTTTGCTGGGGATTCACCCCAGGGCCTAATGCATGACAGGCAAGCACTTTATCACTGAGCTATGCTACTGCATTCTTTAGAAATGTAGCTGTTTATAGTGGTTACTATAGAAAGTCACATGAAATATGTCCCAGTTAGGCCTGGATTCTGTAAAGTACAGCAGTCACTATGAATACTAGAAAATTTGTATTTACATAATAATACAAAATTCTTTGTAAGTCTCTGTAGACTTACATTCAAATATGATCATATACATACAGTCTCTATAGTTTGCTGCTAAAGTAACTATAGATTATTATCCACTTATAATTTGGGAGGAAAAGGTGTTGCCTTCATAGTGATGACTAACTTGGGACTGAGACTATAGTGACTTACCAGCTTTATCTCTCACGAACATGGCAGGTGCCTGATAGTTTCGACCTTGGAATCAGCCTTGCTTTCTGTTTGCACTGAATGCTTCATATTCAGCTCTTTGGTTTCTTCCTAGAGCTTACTTTTTCAGATTCTGATTCCTAGATAGTATCATTTATTTTTTTCTCTCTGGAAATTATTCTTACTACCCATTAACTGTTTCTTTTGTATACCTCAACCCTACCCACCTAGGCTGTGGGGATTTAAATTTGTCTTTCTAGATACTAAGAATTTTAGAGCTAGAAAGGTCCTTAGAGTTGTCAGTGCAAGGATTGTATTAGGTTCTCTATAATCCTGGATTCTATTCTCCGTGTCTTTTTCTAATAAAATTACTGTGTTTTCTTACAGAACTAACAAATGATGCTCATTAAAGGCAGCTTCTCCTTGATCCTATGAAGATTCTTTAATTCTTTTACGTGTTTTAAATAAACCATCAAAACATTTTCTCTCAATTTGTAACCACTACCACTGGGCCAGTCTTCCCTTGTATTGACGTGTTATCAAATGACCTCATCCTGCTTTGGAGCACAGAACACTCAGGCTGTAGATCTATGACTAACTGTCACTAACTCACTGTGTGACCCTTGGCAAGTATCTTAATCTGATTAGAGACAGAGTGTGTATTTCAAAGGTGGTTCTGGTGGCAAGATTTTTCTCCTTTCCCTGGCAGAGAATAGAACTCCGAAGATCTGAGTAAAAGAAAAACAAATTCAATATTATCTTCTTTATATTTTTAGACCCATTGGGGAAGAAAAGGAGGGATTTCCATTCAAAGAAGAAGTGGAGCTGCTTCATAGCTTCTTACTACATAGGCAGAATGCAGTGGGAAAGAACTTGATGTCTCATCTGGTCATGGAAGGAAAGGGCAATTCTGCTTAGAGGCCTGTGTAAGGCGGGGGTCAGTGTGCGCACCAGAACCTCAGCCTGGTCTGAACAAAGCCAGGCAAAATAGTGCTGCTTCTTGTGTACAAGCAAACTGCATTACGTTACGTTACATTACACTACATTACACTACATTACATTACATTACATTACATTACGTTCACGCATACGGTGAAAAGCTGGCCATGTTCTTACATTTCAGGTGGAACATTGTGTCTAAATCTAAACAGACACGTCTTAACGTAGCCATATCAGTCTCCTCTTAATAACTTAATATTTACCAAAAATTGCTGAATGTGTATACTAAGTACCAGTTGCTGCCCCGGGCTCTTTATATGTATCAACTCATCAGATTTCATGTCAGCCCTGGGATGGGGGTAGGTACTGCTATTGTCATCCTTATTTTTACAGCTGAGAAAGAACAGGTTGGAAATTTCCCAGTTATTAAACTGACATTCAATCCTGAATTGTCTGACCACAGGCTTCAGTTAATTTAGGGGATATCTTGAGGTTGAAAAGAAAAAGTTGTAGGAAGACTTAGGACTCAAAACTAAGATTTTCTCCAGAACACATTTTGATATCAAGTTATTTTATTTCTCTGGGCTTCTTGATCTGCAAAATAAATTTTTAAGAAATGAGGCCCTTGGAGCTGGGGATTTAGCTCAGCGGCAGAGCGCCTGCCTGGCGAGCGCAAGGTCGTGAGTTTGATTCCTGATACCGGAAGAAAAACAAAAACAAACAAACAAATGAGGCAAAGCACTTCCTGTTGGAGAAGTCTTAAAATCATAAATTATAATAGTCTAGTTACATTATTCTTGTTAGGTGTTTTGAACAAATTTCTTTTAATGTGGAAATCTGACAGGTTTAATCTTAGTCATCAGTGTGCTAAGCCATGCTGTCCACTGTGGTGTTTAGCAGACCTGTGGCGTTGACCATTTGTGATGTGGCTAATGTGAATTGAGATGTACTTTAAGAGTAAAATACACACCAAATTTCAAAAACAACATGATAAAATGAGTGTAATCTTAATTTATTTTATATTGATTACATGTTGAAATGACAACATTTTAGATGTATTTGGTTAAGTGTATAATTTTCTTGTGGCTACTAGAAGCTTTGAAATCATATTTTATTTCCTTTGGATAGTGCTATCGTGGAGAGAACTAAATGAGAGAAAGAACATTTGGTTCCTGTGGGCTGGAAACTAATCTAGTGAAATAGGCAGCAAACGTAGGGCACATCTGGTAAACCTAAGTACTTCTGTAAATGTATTGCCTCCTGTTTGACTATGGATGAAGCATATGTTTAATAAAATAACTTAATTGAAATGATAAGATATACAGTATAGTTATTGAGCATTAACATCTACCACACACTCTTCTAAGCATTTTGCATACATTAACTAAGTTAAAACTAACAGTAACGTTTGAGGTAGGCAGTGGTATTCCTGATGGAGGCACAGTGAAGTTATAAATTACAGTACTTCCTTTTAAGATGCATAAAGTAGTGAGTGAGGGAGTTAGTTCAGGTCTATTCCGTTTAGCTTCAGAGCCTGTGCTATTAACTATTGTTTTGTATTGCCTTATTAAATAAACTACATGAGCTTGATTTAGTATGATAGCACATGCATGCATGACCCACTGGAATATTTTTTAGCTTAGCAGGTGGCCTTAGTGCCAGCTTGTATTTCTATTTTACTTAGAGATTAAATTTTAATTTCCTAAGTGTGAATATTTATTGTTTACAATTTCCACTTATTGAGTAAGTTCCTTACACTTTAATATCAGTCTGTTACTTGCATTTGTATTAGTATCCCACAAATTTTGAATGTTATAGGTCTGCTTGAATATTCAGGGAAAAATGTATATGGGCAAATAATAACCAGTAAAGTTGTTATAATGTAAATGAATTGTATGAAAAGGAAGTATAAGACTGTGCTATTGGGTTTTCTCTATTTAGAAGCTATAATCTAAGCTTTTTTTTTTTTTGCAAAACATAAAAAGAGAAGCATGCATTTTAAACTTTTTTTTCCCCCCTGAAAGGGAAACTGTAATGCTGTGTCTGGGTTGAACATGGATTAAATATTTATATCATATAAGTAAAATCCATATATTTAAGTACCATCTTAAATTACTTTGTAACCTAAAACTTATTTTTTTTTTCCTGGCCAATATGTATGAGATGCTGTGGATGATGTAAGAATATGGATGTAATCCAAAAATACAGTGAATGTTAAAACTCTTTAAAAAAGAAATTAGTGCAGTAGAAGACACATTGTGATTAATCTCCCTCAAAAAGTTGCCCCTTGCTTTGAACATACTTTTCCTATCAGTCTTGCCACTTTCTGAAGCAGTTCTGGAAGTCCTTGCTGATGAATGTTTTAGTTGAGTTATTATGGCTATGTTGATGTCTGAATCAATGAAAAACTTTGAGCTTTCATGTCATTTTGACTTTGGGGAAGAGTCAGAAGTCACCTGCTGCCAGATCTGGTGAGTAAAGTGGATGAGGACATACTGTCATGTGTTGCAAGCCTGCCTTTCCATGGGATGGTACTCTGCAGCAGCATTCACCGTATTTTTGATTATACCTTATAAAGACATGAAAGAGAACTTCCAAAACTGCTTCAGAAAATGGCCAGAACAATGGGATAAATGTTGTTTGAAGTGAGGGGGATTATTTTGAGGGGGTTTATGGCAGTATGTCTTTCACTGTAATGATAATTATTAAAAATTTAAAGATTGTACATTTTGATCTGACCTTGTATATGTCACAAGTCCTTGTCCTGTAGAAACAAGACAGATGTAGGCTAGGCATGGTGGTGCATGCCTTTAATTGTAGCACTTGGGCAGCTAAAGCAGGAGGATTGTTCTGAGTTCAAGGCCAGCCTGGGCTACATAATGAAGTTCAAGGACAGCATAGTGAGACCTTGTCTAAAAAAAAAAAAAAAGGGGCTGGGGATATATCTCAGTGGCATCAGCCCTTGCCAGGCAAACCTGAGGTCATGATTCAATTCCCAGTACCATAAATAAATAAGTAAGTAAATAAATAAATAAAAAGAATAATAATTAAAAAAACTAGACGTATGTAAAAAAAATACTGAATTATCAGTTCAGTACAATAACATTATGTATGCAAATGGACAAGTAAGTCTTCCAGGAGTTCCAGGGAAAGAAGGAAACGGTTTTGAACTAGTAGTGGGGGAAGGGTTACAGCTGGGGAGAGCGTCAAGCTGTTCTTTTAGGAGGGCTGACTTCTGAAGCGGCAAGAAGCGGGTATGAGAGCAAATGCTCAGGTATGAGGAGGTGTAAATTCGGCATGGGCAACAGGAAGAAGTCAGCTGTGGCTACAGAAGAATGTTAGGAAGTTGAGCAGTTAGGGGAAATTTCAAAACTTAATTTGGGGCCAGAGGCTCTAAGATGTTGAGTTGTAGGAAAAGGAATTCAGACTCCTGAAGAAGAAAGTTTAGAGCTAGGGGGAGAAAAAAGGCTTTGGGTATATGATAGTGTCAGTAAAACAGGTTCTGTTTTTTGTTTGTTTGTTTTTCCTGCTTTTCTACAACAGTCAAAATAGAAAACTTCTATGACCCCCAGAATATATGGGGGTTTCTTCACACCAGTGCTTTCATGCCCTCTGGATGCACTGCCCTCCAGGAACCTGCAGGTGTTCAGCTGTGCAGAGCTGTATGAACCCTGTCCTTTTGGGTTTTTATGGAGACCTTCTTGCATAGGTCTCCTTGTTGGTAGAATGGATAGGGAAATCCAGTTAAGTTGTTTATTTGGATTGTTGTTGGCCTGTCTGTGCAATGAGGAGGGTCTTCCTGACCTACGACAAGATAAGGTAGGTTAGAGAATTTCTTTATGTTCAGCTCCTAGTTGGATATGTGGGAGAAGGTTAGAGCTTCTAGCGTTACCTTTAAAGAAGAGAAATTTTGATTTATGTGTCTTGCCTTAGGGAAGGAGCTATGAGCCAGGAACCATGGATAAAAATCTTGTATGTATATGTATACCATAATGCCAAATCACAGATACTTTACTTTTATCCTTGAGTTATGGATGTGTTAATGTGATGGATATCACTAGTAAGTTAGTAATATTTTTAAAGCTCTAGATATTTTTAGTTCTTGGTAATAAATACTGAAGAGCTTGCTTTCTTTGTTATTAGTTAAACCCAATACATGAAATTGGCTTATCAGCATCATCTTAAACTTCTGGTTGGAAGAATTTTATATCACATACCAAATACTTGACAGTTGTCTATTTTTAGAAATAACAAATCAGTATTTTGAACTGACCATTAATTTGATTTATACATTTCCACATGTTGTGAATTTATACCCTTATTTGCAGGGCCCACTAAAACTGGCTTTTAAGAAGCTGTGACTTGTTTTGGCTCCAGTGCCTTATTGGCACAGCTTCTTGTTTAACTTGTTGAACTCCATATTTTTTCTTTGTAAAAGTGGAAGGATTCTTTCTAGGGGTAGTGAGATTGTCTAGTGAAATAGGACTGTTCAAAGAGAATGCAGGGGGCTGGGGATTTAGCTCAGCGGCACAGCGCCTGCCTGGCAAGCACAAGGTTGTGAGTTTGATTCTTGGTACTGGAAGAAAAACAAAAAACAAAAACAAAAAACAAAGAGAATGCAGAGGTACGTATCATATTATGGAGGCTGATATTCAGTGAAATTTCTCTCCTTCCCAAGTTTGATTCTCATTATTTAATACAGAATTTCATATTGTAGAACTCAAAAGAAATTTGAAAGGTACTAGCTTTTGGAAAGTCTTAACTTTTTGATAATAACTTGAATTTTAAAATGTTAATACTGTATACCAATAGAAATTATTGATGTTGTTAAACTGAAGAATTTACAGTTTCAATGGAATTTATAGTTTCAATGGAATCTATATAAGAAATAAACTATCAAAGAACAAAGGTGGCCAAAGGGACTACTTACTTCATGAATTGAAAGCATACTCTGTATGACTGTGGACTGAAAGAAAATGAAGTCCAGGAGAAACACACCATGTCAAGTGTCTTGAAATCATGGTGCAGAAAGGAACGCAGCTAAATTTTTTTTAACTGTTTTGTCTTTTGGTATATACTTGATAATCCCACCACAGTTAGGACACAGAAGAGCTCCATCACTCCGGAGCATTCTTGTGTAAATCTCTTAATAATCATATCTTCCTACCCCTGGGCAGTCCCTGGTTTATTTTCCATTTCTTCTTTCAGGGACTGGATCAATAAGATTGTCAAATCAGATGACTATCTTAAATATCATGTTAAATGAGATAAAATGCAAAATAATACATAATATTAAGTCAGGAGATGACTCTTAGTTGAACTTTTCTACAGAGTTGAGTTTACTTAAGTTTTGACAATTTTTGACAGGATTCTTTTGGGTTTTTTTGTGCTGGGAATCAAACTCAGGGCCTTGCACTTGCCAGGCAGGCACTGCACCACTGATGTAAATCTCTGGCCCAATCTTTGACAATTTTTTTTCCCCTCATACTCAGACTTTTTCGCTTATATTTGAAAGACTTTGTTCCATATGATCCTAGGTTCTTGCCATCCCTGTGTCATTTAATGTCTTTTAGTGACATCTTCCTCTTGAGTGGACAGTATCTACCTTGAAGGATTGTTATAATAATTAAATATTATGTGCATAAGTGTATAGGCACACACACTGTATGTGTATGTATGTAAAATGGCCTATAGTAGGCATTTGATCAATTTTTTTGATCAATTTTTTAAAAATATGTTCTATAAAAAAGTCTACAGTAACTTTCAGAATAGCTTGGTAATGGAATATTGTATCTTGATATCTGGATTCTCTCCTCACTTCAGGAAAGAGGTGATCCTCAAAATATCTTCTATTTTAACAACTTTTTATAGTTTCCCTTAGAAATAGATCACTAATTTCATGGTTTTGAGGTGGAAGAGAGTATACTAAATATGTTTCATTTTATTGTAGTGATTCAGGACTTACTTTACATTTTGATCATTTTCGTAAAATGTGGTTTTTGGAATTGATGCCTAGGATATGTGGGCTGAATTTTTGCCAACTCCAGGGTTTCCTTTTGAACATACAAATATGCATCCATATTATAAGTTTAATTTTCTTTTTGACAGTTTTACCTTTTTAGTAAAGTAAAGCATGCAATATTTTGCTAACATATTAGGCAGTAGGGTATAATTGAACTTAATTACTTAATCAAGTGCAGGAGCAGATTTAGAATTTCTTGTTCTTGCCTACACGTTGTCATGTACACTGCCTTTATCAGTGTTCCTTCTCTCATTATTATGTTTAAAATATTCATAGAATTGGCAAACAATAGGACTGTGAAGAACCCTTGCGATCATCTAGTCAAAACTCTGCAACCTAAAGCTCCCTTTTTATAATAAGTATCCTGAAATGAAATTTTTAACTAATGAAATTTTTTACCGCACAATTAAAATGAATTTTTAATCCACAATTAAAGTGTAATTCTTGAACAGTAATATGAAAGAGGAATACAAGGAAAATAATTTAAAATACCAGATATGATTAAAAAACAAGGAAAGAAAAAGCCCATCAGATTTCCAAAATGCCCCTGGGGTTAATGTTATCTTGTGAGAAGCACTCATTTAGACCAGTCTTCTCATTTCCTAGGTACAGTGAGGGTGGGGGTGGAAGGGTGGAGGAGGCCTTGGTGTTATGTTCTCAGAATTAGAGGTAGTTACTGGGAGAGCTTGAATCCTAGAGTATTACTTAAAGTCATCAGCAGGTACGAAACTTTGCATCATGGTTTTTCTAAAGAAGTTACATGAAAATATACTTGTTTTTAAATGGGGCTGTTACTTGTGTATTCTTGACTTGTTGCTTGCTGTAGCGGTTCACGTAATATATTAAGGTCATTCTTGCTGAATATGTTGGCTGGAGGAAGCCTAACTTTTCCCTGGTATAGGGTAGCTGTTAAGCTAGTTGAGTTTCTTGGAGTATTTCTTCAGGTACTGTGTAGGTGGTGGATGTGTGGACAAGTAGAACATACCCTGTGGGTTCAGACATATCCCAGGGCCCCTGTTTTCTAGCTTTATGACTTTGGGCAACAATCCATTTCACCAGCTGTAAAGTTTCTATCTTTTCTTTCTCAGAAGTTATTACACAGGTTCAAAGAGAGTGATTTGTATACTATATGTAATGTCTGATTTGCGAGTGAAATAGACCAGTGTTTTAAAAGCTTAACATCTTCTTTCTCTAGGCTATAGAGAGAATGTGGCCCTATTTTCATACTCTGCAGTTGGTATATCATTGTTATACAGTCTTCTTTCAGATCCTTGGACTAACAGACCTGTCCACCTCAGGGAATGAATGTGACACATACTGTCCTCTTTCCTTATCTCTGCCTCCTCATCCCCCAGTAGTCACACAAAAACTCAAATCAGAAACAGAAACTTCCATTTTAGTTCCACAATTCTATGGTCAAAGGAAGCCTTGTCTGGCTTTCCCTGAGAGCTTACCCCTCCTATTATACCTGTCCTAGTGTTGACTGCAGTATCACTGTTTGACATTTGATTCCCCCAGTAGGTGGTAAGTTCCATTGAAATTTTGTAATCTACCTTGTGAGCTTGTGTCTGGAGGTAAAAGTATTACTTCCAACACTGAGAGAGGGACCTTGTGTTTGTCTTCAAGTTCAACACTACCTGGTGTCCTGGCATTTGCAGTGGTGCTGGGAATGACACACCACCAAGCCCATCACCAGTTCCAGTTCCTTTTTACTTTCACCCCCTCAGTCATTTAGTGTCTGGTGGGTGCTGTCCCCTGTAACTTCTAGAATGTTCTAAAGCTAATCAGTTACAGTGTATGGGAGTAGTGTTTAGCTTCATATTTTTTTACTTTAAGCTACATATTGAATGCCTTTTTCATCAGAATTCTGGGTAATCCAGAGAAAGAACTTTTTAGAGAAAAGCTGAGATTTTATTTATTTAAATGATATACTTTGCATAAAGCTAATATTTTTGTAGGGCTTTGCTAAGTATTAGAAAGGCATTTTACCTTTTTTGTAATTTTTTTTTTTGTCTTAAATAGAGTATAATTATGTGTCTATATCAGTCACTTTGTCATTCTTTTTTCTTTTAGATTCGCTGCTTTCACCTACGTGCAATGATTCTATTTCTCATTCTTGATTTCTTGAGTATGTGTGATTGATTGACTGATTGATTGGCTTTTTGAGACAGGATCTTGCTATGTAGGTCAGTCTGGCCTTCACCTCACTGTGTAACTCAGGCTGGCCTTGAACAGATGTGTGCTGCCATGCCTGGTTTGATTATGCGTTTATTAAACTTTATTTACATTGATCAGTTAGGCCTCATTAAATTGGGCTTTGCTTTGTTGGTTTTATAGTTATTTTGTCTCCTGATTTTCTTTAGTGTGTTATCACTGTTCTCTCTGACCCATTTTGGTGCTGCTGATAACTCAGAGTGCCCATCTTAGGCGATACTGTCATTCTGATCCTATTCTGGAGACTATGTAAATGTTCCTGTCTGCCTACATCATGGGATCTTCCTTTTTTTCATAGCCTGGAATTTCTGCTACACAAATGTAAGGTCCTTTATTGGAAAGGCAACGTTGTGGGTTTAAATCTAGCCACTACCACTTGCCAGTTACATGATCTGGGCATGTTTGACTGTTTCTAGGCCTATTTTTTTTCAACTGTAAAATGAGTATAGTTTTTCTCACCTGGCAGATTTGTGCAAGTTGGGATGTTAGATATAAATGACTTTCTGTGGTATTTCTCTCTCCCATGTCTTTTCATGATCTCAGAAAAAAGGCACAATTTTAAAACAGCCAGTTTATATAGGCCAAGTAGCCCAGAAAGAGACCATACTGAGTGGAAAGTCCTGCCCTGCCATTTCTATCTCTAAAACTTTGTGTTTGTACCTAACTTTAAGTGAAGATTCTATGAATAAACAAACCACCAGGCAATAGAGATAAGAAGTTCTCTTAGTAGTAAAAAAAAGAGAACTATCAGAAGTAAGTCTGGGTCTCTGTTGTCTCTTCTGAGCTGGGGTGCAAGTTTCAAATGATATTCTTTAGCATCCCTCAGGGAAGAAGAGAGGCCCAGGCAGTGGGCAAAAGTGTCCACTGGTGAGGAGCATCTCTGACATGGAGCTGCTGCTTTTGCTTAACCTATGTGTCTTCTTGGCAGGATTTGTGTATCAAGTGTACTGTGGCCAAAACGTTTACAAACTATTACTCTAATGCCTCTTTGAGCTACGTTTCCACCCTGGGCACTTTTATAGACCATGTGGTTTTTAAACCTAAGAATTTTCAGAGTTGTTTCCTAAATATTGTAATGATTGCCTTGTGCTGTTCTGAAAACTGTCTCCTTTTATCTTCAAATAGCATAGTTACATTTCTAGGTTCCATAAATAATTTGTCTTTTTAATTTTCTTAACTTTTTATTAGTGCATGCTTGAAGTACATAATGATTACATTCGTCTTGGGGAGTTGGTACACAACACGTCTTAATTCTTTTTATACCTTCCCCCTTTCTCTTGCTCTTCTTAGCTCTGTCTTTGTTTCCTGTGGTCTTTTATTTTGATGAATATCAGTTGTCTTTCTTAAGGCCTCATGAGCATTTGTTACCAAATGAACTGTTTTTATTGGAATTCATCTTAATTTCTCCATTTATGGTTCTATTTGTTAGTGGTAAGAACATGCTACATGAAACACTTTAAAATACATACAGAAAGCTCTAGGGTCAGTCTGCATCTGTTATTTATTTTGATTTTTGCTAGTCTAGGGAAAAAAGGGGTCACAGAAGTAATGTTTTAATAGCAAAGCAGATGTTCCAGATATTAACCCTGCTATTATTTGTATAAACTATACTTTTATATATAAACTGAAACCCAATCATTGTCTTTCAGAATAAGCCAGAAAAGTGTTTTGTAACATTTGCAGAGAATTCCATGGTTGATGGAATTCAGTCTGAAATGCTTTGAACAAGAAATTGATTCTATTTATACTCTTATTATAAAGGAGATAGTAAATGTGAAGTAGTATTATGAATTTTTAAGTAATAATTAAGAAATATCAAGGAAATCTCAACTGTAAAACAAGACCTAATAGAAATAAACAACATGATTTATAATATATATCTCTTGTTTTCTACCTTTTCTTCAGTATTTTGTAGTTATTTTTGACTTTCCAACTATGTCTAGATTAGTGACTGTATATGATTTATCTTTGGTTCTACCTTATTGCCTTGATACTTGATAAACTTGTTTCATGAATGAAAATTACACAACATAGTATTTTAAGAGTTAAAAGACTTCCAGGATTTGTTTCCAATAGCAGACCATGTTAGGCTGCTGCTGAGTTGTTTTTCTAAAGCAGTAGTTTCTCATTTCTTTTTGAGTTACAACCCCCAGGAAAATATATGTACATAATTTAGCATACAATTTTAGGATACTAAATCCTTAAGCATGTCTGTGGGTAAACTTTTCTGTGCCATGTGAAGAATAGATTTTAAGAGGGAAACTGGTTTAACTATTTTTGTCATTTTGCTGGTATCTAAAGAAAAAAAAATACTATTACGTACAATTGTCTTTGGTTTGTTTGACAACACGTTGGTGTTACTACTTAACTGGTGCCTTAATTTAAACTTTTACTAAAGGCGGTAACATAACTATGGATCTTAGAAATAATGCGGTCAACTTGTATATTGAAAAATTGTAACATAAAAAACTGTAGTTTAATGAAGGAAAGTCTTTTATTCTTTGTGTAGTCTTGTGAGTTATTAGACACTTCTCCCTGGAACAATGGTATGTTATGCCTTCTAGTTAATGTCAAGGCTTTTGTATTAGAAAGAAATGGTTGCTACCTGAGTATCAACTTTTACTTATGACAGACATCGAACTAGTGTCTTAATATTGCATTATGCAAACTTTTTAATTATTAGTGTTAGCTCTACTCCCATATGTACATATCTATATGTGTGTGTGTGATTGGCTTTATCCAGCTTCTTTATATAAGAAACCTTGGCTTCTGATTTTTCCTTTTGAAATAAATATTGCTGGGAATTTTGTTATGTAAGGATAATACTTTTGCACACAGTTTGGAAAATAAAGGAAGGAGGAAAATAAAAAAAACCATAGTCACTACTCGGGAACAGCTGTTGGTACCATCTTGTTGAATTTCTAACAAATCGTTTTTCTTTTCATTGATTTCACTCTGTCTAGTTTTTGTTTCCCTTTTGTTCTCTGGCTTTACTTTTCTTTTGTTCTTAATTTCTCAGGTGGTAATTGCCCTTCTAAATTTTCTCTTCCTTCAACATTCATGACCTTTAGGGTGGAATTGATTAGTTACTCCTGTGTTTGTATTCCAGATAATTAGTAATTAACTTTCTTTTGG
The DNA here is from genome assembly GCF_000276665.1 of Chinchilla lanigera. Lineage (NCBI taxonomy): Eukaryota > Metazoa > Chordata > Mammalia > Rodentia > Chinchillidae > Chinchilla > Chinchilla lanigera. The sequence goes on from NW_004955469.1 coordinate 12,309,365, forward strand.
TTTTGAGAAAAAATTCACATACCATACAATTCATTGTTTATATACTTCTGAAGTATACAAATCACTGGTTTTTAGACTGTCTATAAGAGTCTTGCAGCCATTTCTATCTAGATTGATTGATCGATTGATTGATTGAAATAGAGTCTCACTATGTAGTTTAGGTGCCCTTGAACTGTCTATATTAGCTCAGGCTGGCCTCGAATTCAGGGTGACTTTCCTGCCTCAGCCTCTTGAGTTCTGGGATTACAGGCATGCACCACGACGCCTAGCCTCTATTATCTAATTTTAGAACCTCTTTTTTTTAAATCCCCTAAGTTTGTTGTCAAATATCATTGTCCATTTCCCTAGTCTAGCCCCTGGTCTTAGGAAACCACTAATCTATTCCTTGTCTCCTTAGCTTTCCTTGTTCGGGACACTTCATATGAGTGAAATAATGACTTTTTGACTTTCACTATGCTTCTTGCAGTTAGCATAGTGTTTTCAAAGTCAGTGCATGTTACAGCATGTTGTGGTACTTCATCCCATGATACCCAGTGAAAGATACACCACTTTTGTTATTCCATTCAGTAGAGGAAGGACATTTAGGTTGTTCCACTTTTTTTTCTTTTGTTTTTTTCAGTAGTAGTGGTTGAACCCTGGGCCTTTACAATGAGCTATACCCCCACCTGTATTATTTTTTATTTTGAGGCAGGGTTTCACTGAGTTTCTAAGTTGCACAGGCTGGGCTAGACCTTGTGATCCTCCCACCTCAGCCTCCCAGACTGCTGGGATTGCCAGTGTGCAACATAATGCCCAGTTAGGTTGTTCCATTTTTTGACTGCTACTAATAGCACTGTTATAGACATTCATATACATGTTTTGTGTGGCTGTATGTTTTCATTTCACTTGGAGATACATATATATGTGTATGTATGTATGTATAATTTATATATGTATATGTGTGTCTGTATAATATACATATATATCTAGGAGTGAAGTTGGTGGGTCATATTGTAATTATATTTAACATTTTCAGGATCATAATAAATAATTAGAAAAGAAAGGCAGTCACTTAAACAACAGCTAGGAGGTACCCTGTAGTTAACTTAATCATTCTTTCTGAAATAGTTTCATACAGTAGAGTTCCATTTAATGTAGGTGTGTGTGGTTTTAACTTTCATGTTTTGAAGGGAAACCTTGTGTAATAACAGGAAATTGTTCTTGCCATTTACACAGGAAAAATATTGGTGACATTTCATTTTAAAAAGTCTTTCTTTTTTTTTTATTTTTTAACAAAGAATGCAGTTTATTAAGAACTTAATGGACAAAAGGAATAGAAGCCTGTCTTGCTGCGGTTGATAATGCATATTGTTTGAAATAATTTGCAGGCAACAAAAAGAACAGATATCCTGAGACTTTGGAAAAGCTTCCTCATTACCGAACAGTCACTGTGCAGTGACTGTATACCATAGAGAATGGTATACCATAGAGACTTGTATACCATAGAGAATAATGTCACGGGGTTGTCTTCTCATATCTTTGTCTTTTGTCTTAGCATAAGTTCACCCTCTCCTTCATCCAGGCCCAGGCTTTTTCTCAGTTTCCACTCAGGGGGGAGCCTTCTGTGATCCCTTTCTGATGGCCACAGGAGACAGGAGGTGTCAGCCCGCTGGTGCTGTCACTGTAAGGTCACGTCTGGTCCCTCAGCCTCTCCTCTCTTCGTTTTCTTCATTGGTGTGCTGAGAGAATTGTCTGAGGTCAGATGATGTTTAAAGCTCTGTGATTTTAATTCTAGCTGTAGGCTTCTAAGTTTTTATAACCTGTCACATTTCCTGATTTTGCCTTAATTTGGAATTTAATCCATGCTTTCTTGTCTCCCTCACTATCTTCTTTACATTTGAATCCCACCCCCAGATAATATGCCACAGAAGTTCACAGTCCCTGCTACTATTCTTGGCCTAAAAGCCATTCCTATTTGATAAAGTATTATATGAATTAATAATGACCGTGCAATGATTCCAGTTGTGCTTATTTTCCATTTAATTGAAATAAGTTGGTAAATTTAGACAGATTATTTTAACTTTTTTTTCTCTTACGAGTATGTTTTTGACTAAAAAGGGATACAGGCAGGAATGTCCATTTTGTTTTTTCATAACTTTTTAAACAATTTTCTACTAAAACTTTAACCTTAAATGACTTTTTAAATATATATTCATGGGTTCATGTTTTGTGTATATATGGATTTAGTTTCAGTAAACTCCTTGTTTACTTTGACAGCTTTTATGCTTCTATCAGTCACTTAATTTTTTAATTGCACATCTGACTGGCTGGCTCTGTGTCTCATGAAGGGAAAACCAAACATGGGTTTAAACTTTAAGGGAATGGAAGAAAATACTGTGAACTAAATTGAATGATGGTTTCCAGTGACCTTTGTTAGACCCAGAATCCTCTGTAGTTTAGCAAGTTGACTTTTGTCATTCCTATCTCAATTTATATTTTCACTGTTCTGATTTGTCTGTGAAAACTTACTTTGAGCTTGGAGTGTGGCAAGCAATCATTTGGCTAAGTGGTAAGAGTTACTTCTACCTTAACATTTACAAGTTTTCCTTGATTATGGGATCGTGCAAACATAGGAATTACTAGTAAGTGACTTTGGCTGTGCTTAAGTTGCTCCCTTTTTTTTTAAAGCATCATGAAAAGGTTCCGTCCCCTTAACCACTGTCTGCAGATACAGTGTATCCTATTCCATGGAGGTAACTGTATATATCTTTATGCAGATTTTTGTACCTTTGTTTTGTTTTGTTTTGTTTCTAGAGACTGGGTCATACTGTGTTGCCTAAGCTGGCCCTGAATTCCTGGGTTTAAAGGATTCTCCTTCCTCAGCTTCTGTGTAGCTGGAATTATAGGTGTGTGCCACTGTACTCATTTATATTTGCCCATCTGCATTAACCATTTAAGATCAGGAGCTTGGTGGGGTGTTTTCCTCTTTCCTTAAAAGGTATCATACTCTTTCTCTATTAGCAGTAAGTTTTGGAGACGTGTATAGTTTAGATGACACAACTTGATCTCATTCTACATAGTGTTGGATGTCTGGTTTTTTAGCTCTTCCTCCACCAGTGGGCATTTATGTGTCTCATTTTCCTGTTAGTGCAGGAGTGAAGTATCTTTGTATATGTATGTTGAGTATTTTTCTGGGGCAGATACTCAGAAGGAACTCATGATGGTGGGTATATTGCGTTAGCTGCTTACCAGTTTGCCCTGTAGTATGACCTACCTCTTCATACTCCTAGCTGTGAAGGCAAGGACATCAACAGTGAGTTTTATACTATCAAAGGCAAAAAGAGACAATTTTCCCAGTCTCCTGGGGGCAAGAAAAGGTATTTTGTTGTTTTAATTTGCATTTTCTTAATAATAAGAGGTCAAACATTTCTTTTGATATTTTTTGACCATATGTATTTGTTTTCTGTAAACTGCATATTATCTAATTGGTTATTTATATTCAGTTTAAATGTTTATGTTGTTGAAATATAACACACACACATAAAGTCTATAAATCACAAGTCTGCAGTTCAGTTTTCATTAAGTTCATAAGCCAGGTATACCTAGCAGCAAATCAAGAAACAGAACATTACCAGAATCTTAGAAGCCCCTGGAACCCCTCCCTGTTATCACACCAGCTTTACACCTCCCTGGGATAATCATTAATCATATCTTCAACATTATAAAGTCCTTATCTGCTTTGGAACTTTAGATAATAGAGTCATACAATATGTACATTCTCCATTCTATATGTTAACATTTGAATATGTTTTAAGTAAAAGAATTACATCAGGGTTTTGAAAACAGATCTAATATTTGTCCATATTTATGTAGATAAATCTTACATAGATGTATATGATTTCTTCTTCAACAGAACTCAAGATTCAGGTAATAAGAGATAAGCAGTGTTCTTTGGACACAATCCTAGCCACCCTCTTGAGTTCTTGAGCTCTGAGTGGACCTCTCCCCAGAGAGTTAATGGGCTTGTTAACTGAGGGATTGTTGAAAGTTCTCCCTTGTTTCATTTTGGACAAATATAAATGTTTGTCCCCGTTCTGCTCTTTAGTTGTTCTGCTGTGTTTTATCATAATTAATAAACTGTGGTTTGATTTCTTCTGAGACCTTGTCAATTAAAATGATTGCTTATCTTGTCCTTCTGGTGTCTGAAAAAGGAGTATTTTCTTATAGTGTTTTAAAGAAACTGTATCTTGTTCCTTTTCTGTTACACTCTTTTTTCCAGAATAAACTCTTACGTTACCCTTTCTGCTTCCTCTTCTGCTTTATGAGTGTTTAATTGATACAGAAAAGTTTTTTAAGTTCTATTTGACTTGCATTTGTTACTTGTTGCTTCTGATGATTAAAGAGGTGTGAGCTTTGTTTTTAGAAAATATATATATGTTTGTTTTGTTTTGTTTTTTGAGACAGGGTCTCGTTAGGTAGTTCAGACTGGCCTTGAACTCACTATGTAGCCCAGGCTGGCCTTGAACTCATGGCAACCCTCCTGCCTCAGCCTCTGGGGTGCTGGGACAGATTTTTTTTTTTTTCTTTTTGTCTTTTTGAGACAGGGTCTCACTATGTAGTTCAGGCTGGCCTTGAGCTCACTTCGTTGCCTAGGCTGGCCTTAAACTTGCAGTTATCCTCCTTCCTCAGCCTCCTGAGCGCTGGGACAGAATATTTTTTAATGTAAAATCTTTAGAAGTTTTTTGAAGCAGGGTCTTACTATGTAGTTCAGGCCGGCTCTGAACTCATTATGTAGACCAGACTGACCTGAAACTCACAGCAGTCTTCTTGCCTCAGTTTCCCAAGTGCTGGGATTACAGGCATGGGCCATCACTCCTGGGTAACATAAATTTTTAAAGTAAAATTTCTAGTAGTTTCTTGACATTATGCTTTAAAAGACTCCGTTTTTTTAAATTAATAAAATAAAGATGAATAAGATCACTAATGTGACATTCTATTTATTTATTTTATGTAAAGTGGTTTATAGGGAGCTGGGGATATAGCTCAGTGGTGCAGCGCCGGCCTGGCAAAGTGCAAGGTCCTGAGTTCGATTTCTGGGATCACTCCCCCCAAAAAAGTGGTTTATAAAAAGACAGGTGATTATGCTGTTGAGAACAAAAAGATTGTAAAAGAACAAAGGGATAATAACCATAGTCATTATAATATAGGAAAATAGAAAATCCCAACCTGAAAAACATCTGGGATAAATTTGTGTTCTATAAAATCGAAGAATGAATTTTAGGAACAGTGGAGGTTAAGAGCAGAATATGTTTACTGAGGGAAAGAAAGCTTCTGTCCGAGGAGGGACAGAAGGGGGGCCTGCGTGGGTTGCTCAGGACTCTGTCTTTTTTCAGGGACTTTTACAGAGCAAAACTACAAGGTGAGGTGGGTCTAAGGTGGGGAATAATGGGAAATCACAAGGTGGGCACAAGGTGGGCCAAAACTATGGTCAGACTATAAGAATTTTTCAGGTAAAATTGATTAAATCGGAATCAAATGGGGAAGCCAGTAGCAAGCGGGCCTGAATACAGAACAGGGGCTTTATCCATAAGGGCTTGGGTCAGTGACTTTTCAAGGTGATTGCTACCTATTTAGAATATCAATCCCTGATGTTCATCCCTAGGGAGGTATGTGGGTGCTATTGTTTAGTCTTTTGTCTTGAGGTCTGGCCTGGGAAGCAAATCTATCTCTATTTGCAAGGTATCTTGTCTTTCATATTGGCTCCTTTGAGGGCGTGGCCCTGTCTGATTGCCTATAATATTTCTGTCTACCTCAGCTGCCTATAACAATTGTTTCCAGAATTGAATGTTAAATTTAGTGATGAGTGTTCAGTCCTTTGAGACCCAGAAAGAAAACATACGTACTTCTGAGAATAAAGAAACATTATTGCTTCATGAGGCAAGACAGTTGTGCTTGTGTTATCCAGTTCTGGGGGAAAGTTTATGTGAGTCCTGGTGGGTAGACAGAATAGCTTTTTTTTTTTTTTTTTTTTTTGGTATTGGGATTTGAACTCAGGACCTTATGCTTGCCACGCAGGCGCTTGTGCTGCTGAGCTATATCCCCGGCCCCAGAATAGTTTTATAAACTCTTAAACAGAAGTTGCGAAGAAGATGCAGAAGTACTCATCAAAGTGGGGCTGTTCAAATTAGCATGCATATGTGAATTTAAGAGAAATTAATTAGCTCATAAATACTTCACTTATGTTTATCAAAAAACTAAGTCAGTGTGATTGTGTCTGGGGGTGGAGCTAACAAAAAGAGCATAAAGAGCATCTGTCTATAGTTACGTATTTAAGTAACAGTTAAGTACCTATAGATTGTAAAATTATCACAGTAATGAAGCCATAATTGTTTTAACTATTAAAACATTTATTTTCATTGCTAAGTGATCATTTTTTGCAGTGTTGACTATTATGCATATATATGCAGTAGTAACATTAGTGTTCACATTTTCATTTTGTGTACTCGATTTTGTCATTTGAATGAAAACCAACATTTTGCCTATTTATTTTGGAGTAGTTTTAGAAAACTTACACATTTTGATGTATTTATCTCAACAGACTCCCAAAGCATTTATGGCAATTTTTGTCAAATTAACACATTATGGTGTGTCTCTGTTTACCTTATTCACCTGATCTGGCCCTGTGCAACTTCGCACTCTTCCCTGAAACGAGATGACTATGAAAGGTAAACATTTTGAATCAGTGCAGGGCATCAAGGCATCCAGGACAATACAGCCAGAGATACTCACGAGAAAGGACTTTCAGAACTATTTCAGACAGTGACAAGGGCTGGGTGTGGTGGCACATGCCTATAATCCTAGCACTTGGGAGGCTGAGGCAAACCCTGAGTTTGAGGCCAGCCTAGGGTACATAGTGAATTCAAGGTTAGTCTGAACTACAAAGTAACACCTTGTCTCAAAAAACCAAACAAACAAAAATAGAAAGTGGCTAGAATACTTGAACAAATGTATTCAAAGTAAGAAATAGTTTGAGGGGCACTAATGGCAATGAATGTGTCCTTTACTGTAGTAATTTTAACAAATTTAACCAACCAGCCATTCACTGTATTTTTTGATCACACCTTTGTGAGACGCACACAGACACACATATGCACGCACAGAGAGACATACAGAGACTTTGGTTTTGTTAATTTTTTTAAAAACCGAGATGTATACTCTGACACATCACCATTAGCTGAAGGTTCTCAGAGATACAGTATCTCTGGGTGGTCTTCCGACTTGATTTCCTGGAGAGCGGGCCAGATCCTCTTCTGGGGAAGGTAGTGGGCACATCCATGCCTAAATGAATCCTGGGACACAGGGCTCACCACAGCCTGGGTACCTGGCAGTGCTCTGCAGGTGTTGGTTCTCCGGGGGACTGCTGCTGTCTCTAGGGCAGGTCTAAGCAGAAGACGCCTTGTGGTAAGTGTGATAAAATGAGGGTCATCAGTTGCTCAGGAAGCTTAGATGTGAAAGGGAGAGCAGGAATTGCATTACTATGTGGACAGCAAGACAGGCACAGGTTAGAATTTCTGACAGGTTCATTTGGGTATTCTCTTGGCACAAAAAGAGCGTATGTATATCCCCCAGCAAGAATTTTGTGGACACAGCTTTCAGGAGTCCTCCTCTTGAGTCACCCTTTCGCAGTTTGGACCAAATGCCTTCTTTGTCTTTCCCATGACTGTACCCCTGTGATCTCTTCAGGCTCATCTTTGAGATTTTTATCTCTCACCTATGTTGAATGTCTCATTTTCTGTATTTCCCATCTCTCCTGCTTTTATTTACTCCTTTGTTTAGCTGGAGCCCATTTTCCAGTAGTTTCTTGGGGAAAAGTTTGTATGAGAAGTAACATAGACACTTTGTATGTATGATAATATTTTATAACCATCCCAGCACGTGATTGATAAGTGACTTATTGGAAATAGGTTTCTTCAGAAGTTTGTGGCCGTTTTTCTGTCTTCATCTTGCTTCTGGTGTTGCTGCTGAGAGCCCAAAGCCAATTTTACTTTTGATCCTTTGTATGTGATCTGTTTTCCCCCAGTTTTATACAGCGTTCTTTGTCTATGCTGTTCTAAAAGTTACAGTAGGATGCCTTGGTGGGTGTGTTTTCATCCTTTAACTGGCTTTCAGTAAGCTCTTTTAATGTGGAATGCCTTTTTCTCTGGTTCTGGGGAATTTTCTTGGATTATGTGTTGGTGATTTCTTCCCTGCAGTTTCTCACTACTCTCTCTCTCTCTCTCTCTTTCTCTCTCTCTCTGTTTCAAACTTGTATTTTGGTATATGGGAACATCTGTCTTGGCCTCTCATATTCTTTCTACTTTCTCCTTGATATTTTAGAGGATTTCTCAGCTTTACCTTCTCTTGTTAAATTGTTAGTTTTGGTAAATATTTTTGTTGTCTTAAATTTTCAATAGCAGCTTTACTCTCTGTATATTTTCTTTGTATAATTTTATTTTCCTATCAGAACGTGCTGTTCTTGTTTTCTGGATATTGTATTCTTCTTGTCTTCCCAAAAGATATTAAAGATAATTTTCTTCAAATTTTTCTCCCTAGGTAGTTTGTTTCCTTCAAGTATATATTTTTTCTATTTATTTTAGTCTGTACTGTCGTGTTAAAGTGTTTGCTCAGATACCTTCTCTCTACTCTTAATAAAGAGCATGCCAATTAGAAGCTTGCATGCAGGGAGGCTTATGAACTTTGGGCTTCACTGTGGGGTGATTTAGGGATGTTTCATTAGGGAACCCCCTTGTGTGTCCATGTTTTCATCTTTGCTCATGGCCCACTCAGAGTCCCAGAGAAGTGGTTTCATTTTTCTCTCTAGAGCTGAGTTGTTTAGTGTCTAGACACTAGCCCTATGTGGATCTTTAAATTTAAATAAAATTAAATCAGAACTTCAGTTCCTCAGTAGCACTAGTCACATTTGAAGTGCTCAACAGCTACATGCAGCTGGTAGCCGCCTTGTTGGACCTCATGGCTGCTGAACACTTTCATCATTGCGGAAAGTTCTGTGGGATGGCATTGGCCTAGGACTGATGGTCTCATTGCCAGCCAGGGAAGATAATCTGAAGTCTCAGTAATCAGGATTCATATATGGTCACTTAATTCCACTGTTCTTACAGTGGGTAACCATGCCCACAAGTGTTCTTACGCTAATCAGCCAGCCCTGCCCTGCCTTCACCAGACACTGGACCTCTGGGTTTCTGCTGGGCTAGGGATGGCTGTTAATCCAGAGTTGTGGGGAGAGAAGAGGGTCTAGACACCTAATCTTCTTCATTTTGCCAAGCTTCTACTGATCCTCATTTGTGTCTGCAAGTACCTGATGCAGGCAGTTCCTCATTCTGTACTTTTTTATTTCATTGGTCTTTTCAGATCTGCCATGGTAACACTTGGTTTCCTGCTTTTTTTCCAGCTTTTAAAATGTTGTCCCTTTTTTGGAAGAGGAGGTGTTACTCTTTTTATCTGTAGGAATAAGATTTTAAAATGTCTTTTCATTGTAGTATTAGTAATGTTTTTTGAGAGAGTGAAATTAATTAGATACTTCGTCTTTTGTTTGTCTGTTTTTGTTTTTTCTTTGAAACAGGGTCCTGCTTTGTAGCCCAGGCTGGCCTTGAACTCTCAGTTCTCCTGCTTCGGGCCCCCAAGTGTTGGGATTAGAGGCATGGGCCACACATGCATGCCCAGCTAGTTAGAACTTCTATAGATGTTTTATTGTTTTTAATTGTTGGAATTCATCTTTTATGTCCTACCCCTTTTTTAATCAAAATTAATATTATACATAAGCGACACTATAAAAATCAACTATAATGTAGTATTACAACACAGGTACCTCTCTCTGTAGTGTACATCTAGATAAAAATAGTAATCATATTCTAACATTTTACAACTGCCTCAATTTGGTTAACTCTGTGTTGTTATTCTAGGTGTCTTCTCTTTGCCCTCACATCTCTCTCAGATCTGCTTTCTATTGTCTGTCTCAGATGGCTGACTTGGGGCAGCACTGATCTCTGATTTCTGCTTGGATTTTCAAAGGGGATCTCTTGAGCCAGATAAAGGAGTGAAAGAAGATTGAGGAGAAGGTGTCTGTTTCTAGGCAGCCTCTTTGTAGTCTTGGGTTTACCATGCCTCTTTATTGAAATCAGACTTCTAAAAAATTTAAGTAGTAATACATTTATTTACCAAAAAATACATGTATACACTTTTTAAAATTTGGCTTATTAAGGCAAAAATAAGATCATACTATCCATAATGCTTTGTAGTTTGTTTTTTTTGCTGAACAACATATGACAGATACCCTTCCATATCAGACAGGATGAGTTACTTTATTTTTTTGAGTACTTGCTTAGTAGACCATAATTACTTAGTAGACCATAAAATTACTGTAAAGTGTTCTTTTCCCCTTACTGAGAGGGTTTTTTATCTCCTGTTGTCCAGTATGACAAATTATACATCAGTGAACAGCTTTGTTCCCATATCTTTGTGCATTTCTGTGAGTATTTCTGCATGGCAGAGATCTTGAAATACTGTTGTTAATTAAATATGCACATTTAAACTTTTGATAGGTTCTTTTTTTTTTTTTTGTCTTTTCCATTTTCTTTGTCTTTCTTTTGTGGTATTGGGGATTGAACTCAGAGCCTTTTCTCTGAGCTATACCCCCAGTACTGTTTCTCTCTTATGTTTTGTTATTTTGAGACAGAGTCTTGCTAAATTTCATAGGCTGGGCTTGAACTTGGGATCTTCCTGCCTCAGCCTCCCAGAGTGCTGTGATTATAAGCATGCTTCATCATTTCCAGCCGACAAATATTTATCATTTCCCTAATAGATGGTTCTAATGTTTAATCTTAGTAGCAGAACAGAGAAGTACTTTTGCACCTGTAGTCTTGCTAATGTTGAGTATCATAAATATATTTTTTTCTAATGAAATAGAAGGAAAATGGTGTTTCATTCTAATTTTTATTTCACTGATCACTAGTGAGCCTGTCTTACAAAGAATGGTAACAGGCTTTTTCATTAGACTATATGTGGATAATTTGTATATTAAATACACAAGAATCTATTTAACAGTATTTATGTATTTAAATATATAAGTTGGTATTTCTTTTTCTACTTTTTTGAAAAGCATCGGGGATTTCCAGAGCTTCATGTTTAGTAGACTAGAATGTAAGAAATGAAATTTCAGCATGAAGAGGTGGTCTGGTTTGTTAGGTACTTTATTAACCTCCCTCATTTTATGAATAAATTGATTTGCAATTACTTAAAAATATTCTTAGTTAATTTTATATTTTCTTAAGTCACTATTTACTTTTATGCTTTTAAATATTTTACTCTCTCTAGTTCTGTATTGTCTCCACTTTATTTTCTGGGAATGTCTTTGGCTTTAGGTCCTTTATCTCACCTATTTCGGTATAAACAGCATTGGGGACTTGTAATTAAGAGAACCAAATTTCTCATTTTTTCACCTATGAACACCACTAATATAATCAATACCTTACAGTTGAGGTTTTTGTGTAGGGTTAGATGAGAATGCAAAGTGCCTATTTTAGGACAAATTTGGCATTATCAAGAGGTATGGTAAGGTCCTTTTGAAACTTCATATTTATAGCACCTAGAGCCTGTCACTTCCTATGTGTAGCCTGCGAGAGCTTGTCACTTCCCCCAGCAAGTGGATATGAAGTTATGTAGAACAAACTTGCTGAAGTGCTGCAAAATTGCAGGTTGCTTCCATTCATAATTATTGGCAAATAGTTCAGTAAAGACAGTGAAGAGATTGACTTTTATTCATCCCTGCAGCTCATAAAGACCTAGTTAATGGCAAGTGGCCAAAGTTATTATTTTTAGAGTCTAATGTGAAGAATAAACATTTCTAGATTTAAGAAAAAATTATTTTTATTCTATTACACTCTGTTAAAATGCCATTTCTTTTACCTGTTCTCACCTCAAAGAAGCTGTTCTGCTGTTCTTTCTCCATTATTTCTACTTCTAGGTAGAAAACAACTATGAGATATTTTCAGATTTTGTGTTAGATAACATCCTGTAAAAGAAAACACATTATTTCATGATAAATACTAATAATGATTGTAAAACAGTTTTCTGAAACTAGAACTCCCATCCCTGGAGATGAGGTGTTTGCTCTGCTGAGAATATTAATTTTTAATGTACTTGAAACTTGTTAGACATATAGAACATGTTGGAGGGGTATGTCCGTGAAATTCATGATCTTGGATCTTTATCAGAGTCTTTTCTGTAGCCCTGTTATTAAAGATCGTTATAACTACGTATGGTGGCTCATGCCTGAAATCCCAACATTTGGGAGGATCATAGTGCATTTGAGCCAACCTAAGCTACATAGTAAGTTCCGGGCCAGCCTGAACTACAAAGTCATATGGTCTCAAAAAAAAAAAAAAAAGAAAAAAGATTATTATATTATATGGGTCATGCTAATTTGGAATCTGAGCAGTTAAATGTGTAATAACAATGTATCCTTTTTATTGTGTCTTTCAGAATCATGGTGTCCTGGAAAGGGATTTACTTTATACTCATTCTTTTTTGTGGAAGCTTTTTTGGCAGCATTTTCATGCTGGGTCCCTTTTTACCTTTGATGTTTGTAAACCCATCTTGGTATCGCTGGATCAACAACCGCCTTGTTGCCACCTGGCTCACACTTCCAGCGGTAAGTTGTTCACGGGAAGAGGAGGATGCTGTATGCCTGTACTGAAGTAATTCAGTGTATTGGTTTTATTTTGTTAGAGTCAGACTTGGATTATAGAGGAAACATAAGCTCATTGTATTATGTAAGGAGCATGTTAGACTGTAAAGGGGGAAACATAAAAGCTAGAGAGTAATAATATCTCATGTTCTAAAAATAATATTAAATTAAGAGCTACTTTCTATATTCATAATTTTAAAACAACTTTACATCATTGAGGCATATATTACATATGGGGAAGGACACAAATCTTAGAGGTTTAGATGGAAGAATTTTTGCATGATTACTTTTTTACATCATTTATTTTATTTTGGATTTCCATTTTATTTTTTTATAAGATAATGGCAAAAGTTAAGATTCATATAGCAAACTTTTTTTTGCTAAACTTGTAACATTATTGTGATTGACTGAATTCTTCCCAGTAAAACATTGATTTTGTATCTGTCAGACTAGGTTAATACCTGTAAGATTAAAGTGCAAGTTAAGTGTTTAGAGGCTTGCAAAACTCAGGTTCTCTCTGTAAAGCCCTGCACACTCCTCTGATCCTGAGCTGGTAACTGTCAGGTTCCAGCCTCCATACCACCCTCCTCTGGAAGTGACTTCAGTCCTTCCCTGTTGCTGCTAATCAGTAGCCTCTTACCAAGCCTCTGGCCCTTAGCCAAACTGAGTGAGGTATGTGCAGTTGTTTTTCCTTTGAATATTCAGGGTGTATTTCCTGAGTGTTTTCCGTTCCTTCTTTTTCCTGAGCCACAGCTGAAACTTAATGTTATACTAGGTTATCTGTCATGGAAAAGAGGTGATGAATATAGTACCTGAAAAGGAAAACAAGAAGCGAATACGTGGGAAAGGGTCTTCTTTACCTGAATTGCCAGTTTCCCCTCAGACTTTAGGCAGACTGCCTTTCCTTGTGATGTTTATAGTGAGGAAAGTATCAAGAGCTGGAGACCCGTCAGGTGGGGCTTGATCAGGTAATATTTCCAGAAACAGTGGTTGGCATAGGATTTCTACCTTTGTGGAGGACATTTTTCTTAGATGTTTCCTACAAGTGTTAATAAATCATTTACAGTGTACTTTTCTTTTTTGTGTGTTTTAAAAATGAATCCTTCATTCCTTGGTACAAGTTATATATATTTTTAAATTTTTATTCAGATATATCTGTTTTATGAAATGTGAATACTGCTAAACTAAAAGTGATTTTCTCTCTCTTCCCTCTTCCCTCTTGTCTTACTGTTCTCACTGCAGAGCCGAGATACCCAACACTCAAAGACAGAAAAAGGTTTCTTTCCATTCACAGTTTGTAGAGGCTCCAGTTCATAATTGGCTGGCTCTTAGGCAGGGTGGCATGGCAGACAGCATCGCAGAGCAGGCAGACAAAAGACAGCAAGTGACAAGGACCATAGCAGCCTTCTTTCTGTCCCTTCTGTTCTGTTCAGGCTACACTCACACCCAGGGAGGGCTTCTCTATCCACTCCCAGAAATACACCAGAGCAATCAGTGAACTAATTTAGTAATCACACACCCATTACCCCAGCATCACACTCTGGAGCCAGCCCCTCTGGAAAGCCCCACCTATGACCACATGAGGCTTTGGGGGGACATCTAGACACAAGCCATAACACCTCTCTTCTTCCCCGCTTTTCTAAACTTGTACTTAAAGTTGTCTGTCCCACGCACAGGCACAAAGAAAGAGATGCTGTTATAATAGTAGATAACAAAGAACCATGGCATGGTTGCATATTTAACTCAAATGAGAGGAGAATTAGGATGTTCTGTTAAAAGGAAAAATAAAAATAAAAATCTAGGGATAATGATGATAATAGCTATTGATCAGTTGTGTGGGAGATAGCTAAGTACTCAAGAAGGATGACTTCAAGTGCTACCATTATTTCTATTTTATAGAAAAGGAAATAGAAACTAAGGAATTAATCAGATAACAACTCATAAAACTAATGTCAGTAATGGCATGATTCTTTCACTGTGAAAGTTTGCAAGAAGTAGAGAAAGCCTTTTTTGCTAGAGAAGCCAAAGACAGTTTGCTCAATTACCTGGAACAACATACATATTAATAAATATTTGCTGAATGTGTGGATAAACATAAACAAGATTCAAGGTCATACCTTGGTATCAGAATTTTGTGGACTGCATAAAATGAGCTGTACAGTGTTAACCTCTTTTTTGAAAGCATTCGTATAAAATTCATATTTTTTTCTTCTGTTTTACAGAATTTACTGGTTATACTATCTGAATAAAGTTTTCTTTGTGGGAAGAATTTTGATAATAAATTTATTTCCCTTAATAGATATTGACCTACTCACATTTTTTACTTCCTGTTTTGTCAACTTTGGCCAGGCATGTTTCTCAAGGAGTATTTAGATTTTAATTGAGGTGTTAAATTTTAGGCATTACATTTTCTTTGTCGTACTGGTAGGATCTGTGGTAATGCTATTCTGTGTATTGCTGGTGTTGATAATTTCTTCCCTTTTTGGTTAATCATTCTCACTAGGAATTTGTCAGTTCTATTGACTTTTTCAAAGAACCATCTTTGGTATTATTGATTTTTTTTTTTTTTTCTGTTTTCTGTTATTTTGTTGATTTATTATTTCTTTCTTTGGGTTTAATTTGCTCTTTTTTTAAAATGTCCTAAAGTAGAAACAAACCATTAATTTTAAATGTTTCTTCTCTTCTAATAGCAATGTTAAAGATTATAAATATATATATATATTATTTAAGCATTGTGTTAGCTGCATGTAACAAATTTTTATGCTGTATTTTATTTTTATTGTTTAGGTTTTGGGATGTATTGAACCAGGGCTTTATGTGTGCTAGGCAAGCATTCTTAACGCTGGGCTTCATCTCAAACCCTTGGTATATTTTCTAATTACATTTGTGATGTCTTTGATTTGTGGATTATTTAGAATTACATTGTTTGATTTCCAAATATCTGAGGTATTTTGTTGTTGACATTTATTTTGTGATCAGAAAAGGTACTCCATAAGATTTTAGTCTTGGAATTTACTGAGATTTTATTGCAAAACATTTTGTGAGTTTTTAAATGTAATTGTATTTTGTAGTTTGGTATAGTGTTCAATAAATGTCATTTAGGCCCAGAATTTTGAAAATGGTAATCAGATCTTTTGTAATCTTATTTTTTCTCCTATATCCTCTTTATCATATCCTCAATAATTTCAGTATGGCAATGCAGCTGATTATGTTGAACTCTTCAACTATATTTATCCTTTGTCTCTTAATTCTCTTGGGATTATTTGCATTTACGATTGTGAAGTATTCTAATAAATTGACCCTGTTTTGTTGTGAAATATTTTTTTTACTCTCTGTTCTGCCAGTTACCTGCATCTGATGTTAATATAATCATCTTCCTTACACTTATACTTTAAATTATATAACAGTTTTCTTTTGCTGTTATCATATAAATTACATCTACTTACATAATAGACTACAAAGTACAGTGTTACTGGTTTTTACTTTAAAGAACACGTGCTTTAAGAAATTAAGAAAAGAAAAACAAGCAGTCCTTTATATTTACATATTCCATTTTAGTCAGTCTGCAAAATGGATAGAATTGGAGATCATGTTAAATGGAAGAAGCCGGAGTCAAAGACATCACATATTCTATAGTATATGGTGAGAAAGAGAGAGAGAGAAAGAGAGAGAGAGAGAGAGAGAGAGAGAGAGAAAGGAAGGAAAGAGTTCATTTGTGAGGATTCCTGTAGGTAAACTATTTTCATTAAAAGGACAATCTCTTTATTTTGCTTTCTTTTTTACTCTTAGCAAATGTGAATTATACAGAAGAATGGATTTCATTTTGGCAAATTCACAGCTGCAAGCAACGTATTTTGATCATTTCCCCTCCCCGCAACCTTCACTCCCCCTCCCCCATGTTCCCTTCCTGTTCTGTAATAGTAATAGTCCCTCTTCTTCCTTCGTGGCATCTCTCTGATTTTGGTTGTTTTTGTGTTGTTGCTCTGTGTGAGAGAAATACACAATATTCGTCTTTCTGAGCCTGGCTTATTTCGCCTCTCAGGATGATCTCCAGTTACCATTTTCCTGCAGATGACTTGATTGCATTCTTTATGGCTGTGTACTGATATGCACTCCCTTGTGTATATATACCACATTTTCTTTATCCATTCTTCTGTTGATGGGCACATAAGCTGGTTCCATAGCTTAGCTATTGTAAATTAAGGTACTGTTGTTAGCTATATAATTTCTGGGATAAAGCCAGGCATGGTGGTGTACACTTGTAATCCCAGCACTTGGGAGGCTGAGGCAGAAGGCTGGCTTCTAGTTCGAGGCCAGCCTGGGCTACATAGTTCAAAAAACCCAGAAAAATTTTTTTTCTGAAATGATTTATTTTTTCTTTTGTATATTTTAAGGGTCTTCTATCTTTTGTCTGCAGTGTTTTTGTTTGCTTGTTTTGTTTTCTTGAAACAGAGTCTCTCTATATAATCCAGACTGGCCTTGAACTCACTGTGTAGTCCAGGCTGGCCTTGAACTCATGGAGATCCTCCTATCTCAGCCTGCTGAGTGCTGCAATTACAGGCATGTGCCATCATGCCCAGCTCCATCGTTTCTGATGAAAAGTTTGTTGCTGTCTACACATGTTCTCCAGTGTATGTTGGGATCATGTCCTGATGAGCTTAACCATAAGTAAAAAGTACATTTAATTCACTAACTTCTGAGCATCGTAGCTTAGCAACGCAGTGCACTGTGGCCTATCAGTTCACTCTTGGGACCATATAGCTGACTGGTTGCTGTGGTTCACTGTGCTGCCTGGTATCAGCAGAGCATCATATTGTATATCCTTACCCTGGGAAAGGATCAAAGTTAAAATTTGAGGTGGATTTCTACTGAAAGTGTATTACATTTGAACCATTCTAAAGTTGAAAAAGTCAGGGGTTATCTGTATATTGTTCCTTCCCTAATAATAATGTTTCATTCTTCTTTGGGTGCTTTCAAGGTTTCTTTTTCTGTTTCACCATTTTCATTATGGTGTGCTTACATGTAGTTTATTTTATGTTGTATTTCATTGAGTTTCTTAGATCTGTAGGTTGGTTATTTTTTTCTTCCAGACTGAGAGATTTGGATCCATTATTTCTTCACCCTTTTTTCCTGCTTCATTCTCTTCTCTGCTTTTCAGACTACAGTGATTTGTCTGTTAGATTGATTCTATTGAAACACATGTCATCAAGATTCTTGTTTTCCTTTCTGTTCTTCATATGGGGTAATTTCTGTTGATCTATTTTTAAGTTCAGTGATTCTTTTGTCATCACTCATCTGTTTTGCACACCTAGTGAGTTTTTAAGTTCTGGAATTTATATTATTACTTTTTTGAAATTCCTCATCTGTTTATGACCAGATTTTCCTTTAAATCTTTTTACTCTGTCAGGGCTGGAAGCAGAATTCACCCGCCTTATAGAAGGATATATATATATATTTTCACTTTTGTGGACTGCAAAGGTAGTCAGTAGGTTCTCTGAATGTTTATTCAGCAACTGTTGATTATATGTCCACCCTGTTTCAAGAGCTTTGTTAGGATGCAATGGTGAACAGGACAGATGGAATTTTTGTAGTTACATTTTAAAATCAGCTTTAATTTAAAGATATGAAGCCCAGTGTTTCACCACAGCCCCCAAACATACTGTTTAATATAAAATACTCATTTTGTGTTGCTTGACAATTGTTGTTCTCTTACACAGAAAGTATCTTTCATGTCATATTTATATAAAGTAAACATGCTATATAGTTCACAATAAATTAACCTTTAAAAGAAGCTACTTATAAAAAGTAATCGACAACCTATGTGATAAAACAATTCATTTTATGGTGGTTATAAAACCAGAGACATTCATTTTGGAAACAGTTGATTCTTTATGTCATTTACTCTCCCCCTTTTGTATTAGTGCGTATTGATTATATAGGTCAGTGGGTTTCATTTTGGCAGATTTTTATGTACTCGTAACATACTTTAATTATTCCCCCATCGTTGCCCTTCCCCACCCTTTCTCCTGTGTTTGGAGAGGTTCGTTGTGTAGAAAGTATTTTGAATAATATCTTGTTGTTTTTGGTTTCATCACCTTTACAATGGGAAATTGGAACTGAGATGATCTCTAAGGTCTGTCCCGAATTCAAGGTTGTATTTCTCATTATAAAGCAAACTTTCAGAGGTAAATGATTTTTTGGTAATAGTCAAATATTGCTACCATTCCTCATTTTTTTAATGTCATCAGTTTCCACAGTATATATAATCTTTTGATTTTATATCATGTTTTTGGCTGAATCTTACTCCAAAAATAATGACAGTTTTGAGAGTTTACTTGTAGTTATTACATTGGCTATACTACCTTCAGGTCATTGGAACTTGGCCAAGCTACTTAGCTTCTTTATAAACTTAGGATGTACTAATATTACCTGTCTGCATCAGAGAGTTATTGTAATGACTGAGATAGTCATACCACGTTATTAACCACATGTCTGATAATTTGATAAGTGTACAATAAATACTTAGTATTGTATTAGTTTCAGGTAGTGGGTTAAACAGCTTTTTCAAAGAAAGTTAATCATAATGGTGTGATTAAAGTAAAATAACATTTTTTTGGATATTTTTATTATAAAAATTAAAAAAACTAACAAAACAACAATGAAGACAAAATCAAAACAACACAAAAACACCAAAAACAATACATGACCTCAAGAGAAAATGATAGGAATTAACAATGGTTGCTACATTACATGCTGTTATCTTCAACAGAGTTGCTCAGTCCACCAGACATAAGAATGTAAGATTGATCAAACAATTACATTTATACTCAGATCTGGTTGGCAGGGTAGCTCTGCTTCCTGCTGTTGTCAAGGAACTTAGATTCCTTACATGCTATTATTCCAACTATTATGGCCCTTTATTTTCTAAGAAGCCATGCACACAGTTAGAATTCTTAATCTGAAAGAAATGCTGGTTTTTACTGGACAGGTTACTGGACAAGTTGTGGAACTGCTATTACTCTAGCATTAGTATCATAGCAGAATTGCATCATGTGTGTATTTATATGCACCCAAGATGGGGAGAGGAGGACTCAGCAAAGAAAAGAAATTTTCTCTGCTTTATGGGAGATGGAATGGGAAATATGAGTAATTCTCTGCCCAGTGTTATTCTGGTATTAAAGATAGTCCTTTTTTTAAAAAAAAACAACTTGCAGACCTTCACTTTGATGGTCAGCTGGAGAAAGAACACCTGGTCCAACACTGGGAAAACTGGCTGAGCTGGACTTAACTATAGTGTGCTGAGCTCTTGTGAGGCACCTTCCTGGGATATTTGCAGTGATAATTTCAGCTTTTCCTGACTTTCATCCTATTAGCTGACTTGAAAATTTTACGTATGGTAAGGTTGCTGTACTGCCATACTATGAAATCAGTATATGTTTGAAAAACTATTACCCAGCTGTTTAGTTCAGTAGTCATAGCACATCAGGGAGAGTCATTAGTTAAGAAGTTCATAGACATCTTACCCACTATAACTAGTGTACAGAAAAATTGATGTTCAACTTTTAAATTAGTAATTATCTCTGTTTAAAAAGATGGAGAAAGCTGTTAAGGATATCTTACCATCTTATATTTCATAAGGTGCTAAAGAGGCTCTTATTTTTAAGCACATTTCTTATTTAGAATAAATTTAATCAACAATTTAGTCTTTTTTCTTCTGTAGGCATACTTTATTTTAAGCAGTCACAAACAATTGAAAATAATTTTTCACTAAAAATAGAAGAGGCTAAATGCACTTAAAATAATTACTGCTTCACAGATACAATCAAAATGATCTCTTTTGTAAGCTTCTGTTATGCATTAAAATTACTTTGTTGGCAAGGTTTTTTTGCCTGTCTTACTATTTTTAAGGAGTACATTTTCAGTGTTAAGTGAGGCATAGCATTCAAAAAATGTAAATTGTGCAGAGTCCTCTAATTAGATGAGACTTAGAGGTCACCTAACCCAACTATGTGTGCAACTACGTGTCCTTTCTGTGTCAGTTTGTAGAATAATCATCCATTGCTTCTTTAAACCTTTCTATACTAGTGAGTGTGTGTCTTCGTTCATTTCATGATTGGATAGTTCTGTGCAGTGTAATTAATATGGTCAGGGCCAAATCCTGTATGTACCCAGAGCAGTTTTTGTTCCTCAAAATTCTGAGTCTTACCAACAGTTTCACTGTTAACTAATTATCCGGGACTGTAAAAGCATCTAGAGTTCATGAGAGGAAATTGAGAACTCATTGTTTAACTTTGTCCCCAGGGAATAAATCTCTTTACAGTGTGCCGGATAGCATCCTAGTCCTAGAGTAACACAGATGTTCAGTGAACACAGACTACTGGATGTAATTTCTGCCTACACTGCTGCTCTTAAGAACGCAGTTGCCCTGTGTTTGAAGAATGGCTTGGGATTGCTGATCTTTAAATGGATAGGGATATGGGGAAACAGGCCTAAGTCGAGCTTGAAAACCCATAGCTGACTTGGAAATGAGCAGTGTCACAAAGTTGTTACCATGGACTAACGATCCTTTGGAATGATAATTGAGAACAAGGAGCATGAGGACAAAACTTACTCTCTTGATTATGAGAGGTGGAATATTTGGAGCTGGTAACTGTGATATACTTATGTATAGAAATTGCTTCTGTATTTGTAATTATATGAAAAATCTTTGACCCAGTTACGTAAAACTCATAGACTTGTCACTCTTCATTCAATAAAAAATGAAGCAGTATAAACTTCTGAAAATTAATATTAGTTTCTTCTGCAGTTACCTGCTAGACTAGAAATAGAATAAATATGAGAAATGTGAGAACAGTGCCTTTTTTCAATTTAAAAAAAAATATAGATTTCTTTGAACTCTGAAGTTCTTTATAGACATTAAACTTTATATTTGTGTAGTGTATTTGATTTTCTGCCTTTGCAGCTGCAAAATAGGTGGGAAATAATGTTGACTAGATATGTCTTGCTGGTATTAAAATGATTTAATCATTAAAAATGAGTTTGAGATCCAAGGTACCTAAAGGATTATTAGAATATGACTGAAAGTTATATAGAGTGTTAGATGTCAGGGAAGAGAATGCTACAAGATGTTCCTGGATGCATGTCACATGTTCTGTTTTGACAGTTTCCATAATGAGAAGCAAAATATTTGGGAGCCATAGGAATCATATGTTAGAAATTGTACATTGGGGTTACAGTTGAGTTTTGGGTTGTGTAGGCTTTTACCTCTTTTCATTAGTGTAACACATAATTAATAGTGAACTATTTTCTACCAATTATGGGAAAGGCATTCTGCATTTCACTTCTTTGCAAAAACTGAAAAGCTTATCATATTTGGAAGGTAGAATAGAGTTAGTCCAAATTAACCTTGCATGGTGACTTCATATATAGCTTTGGGATGAGACATGTAATTTAGTGATGTTTTGGTAGTTTATAGCCCTTTATACTTACATGTAGAAAAAGATTTTTTTCCCGTGAGTTGAAGCCTAGAGGACTCCGCCATTATCCTCTCCCTCATGATGTCTTTCAGAAAGGGATTTAAATGTTCAGAGACTTTTTGGAATAGAGCTTTTAGTTATTTGAGTAGTTATGGACTCTTTTGAAACTGTGATGAAAATGGTAGGCATTCTGCTAAGCACTTATGTATTTACATGTTTATATAATTTGAAGAGGGTTGCATGTGTAATGCCTCTGTTTAGGTCATCCCTGAGCATGACAGGTACCAAGATAAGTATCCATGACCTATTACAAATGGCAGCCCTGGGAGGTAATTTAACAGGCACCCCTGGGTTATTTGAAGCTGCATTAGCTCAAATGATCTTACTTTTTTTCCCTTCAATCAGATTTTATTGGTACATTTTAGATATATGTAAAGATAATATTCATCATAGAGTTTGTACCTATACATGATGTAATTTAATTCTTTTTGTTTCCCCATTCCTCTACCCACCCTCAATCCCTCCTTCCCTCCGCCTTTGAACATTTTCTTCTTATTTCACAATACTTAATATACATTTTGGTCCTTATTTACACTTTTGGTTTCTCACACCAGATGATCTTTTGTTTGTCAGGATATTAACACTCTGACTGTATAATAATTTGGACATAGAACATTTCTAACTTCTTTTTACATTTCCAGTATATTTCTTTAGCTTTAAACATTTTCAGCCTGTTTTCTAGACAGGATAAAGCTCTGTCCAGCTAGCCAGGCTAGCTCTTGAAGTTTTTTTGTAGACCAGGCTGACCTCCAATTCATGATTCTCCTGCCTCAGCCTCCCAAGTGCTAGGACTTTTGTACTGTTTTTTCTTGATCTGTTGTATTCTAATGTTTTGAAATCCTGTTCTGTTGTATCACAAAAAAAAAATCCTTTTTATTGTAAAATATAGCAGACATACTGAAAAATTAATAAACATAAATGAACTTGTTAATAAATGATTTTACATGTAACTCTCAACCAGGTCAAGAAATACGACATTGCTAGCCCTTTAAAAAAACTCCCAAGTCTGCCCTTCTTTTTGGCAGATGTAGTAGGCACTAATATGACTGAAAATACACCTGTGATCCCAACACTGTGGGAGGCTGAGGCATGAGGATTGCCAAGTTTGAGCACAACCTGAGCAACTTAGTGATAGCTTGTTTAAAAAAAAGGAGTGGGGATGTAACAGTGCAAAGGCCCTGGGTTTTATCCCCAGTCTGTCTCTCTGTCTCTCTCACATACATATAGATACAGAGTTGTTACTTCAGTTTTTTGTTTGTTTGTTTATTTTGTTTATTTTTAGAATTTTGTCATCTACATATTTGCTTCTAAGATATCATTCTCTCTTAGAAAGTCTAATATATGGGTATTTATTATGTATGACCACTTTTGTTTTACTTCTTTCAGCATTGTTTATATTTTCTGTGTTGCTGTAGATAGCTATAGTTTCTTTTCATTGTTGTATTATTTTCTACTTTATGACAATACTACAGTTTATTTGTTGTCTTTTGAAAGGTGATCATGATACTTGCCTAAGAAAATTTGGTTTTCTTTTTATCTGCCTTGGACCAACTTTTTATTAATAGTGAAATCATATTAACTAGCTATACTTATTATTTATAAATAATTTGAAATTTAAATAAGAAATTAAACAAAGATGCGGTGGCATGGACATAAGCTACTTAGGAGGCTGAGGTAGGAGGGTGTCTGGAGCTCAGGCGTTCGAGACTAGCAAAGGCAATATAGAAAGAGCTCATCTAAAAAAATAAATTAATTAAAAAGAATGATTCAAATTAGTGAACAAGTTTTATCATCTGTGGTTTTACTTTTTAAAACTCTACTCTGTAATATATTTTCTTTTAAGTATTTTACATATTTATATTCATGGCCATTAGAAAAGTTAATTGAACAAATTCCACAAACATACGAACATTTTACTATGTGCCAGGCACACTGGTGGTTGCCAGGAATGTAGTGTTTTATTGGACATTTAGTTTCTTAAATTTTTTATTGTTAAAATTGAACAGATGTGCTTTTGGTTAACAAAAGGTCGTTCTACAAAAAGTATACAATGAAAATTTAGATTTTTGTTTCATCAGTCCTGTATCCAGTGTTATACTTTTGAACTATCTTTCCCAGAAGAAAATTCAGTAATAATTTTAATTGTCTATATACTTTTAAAATGATACAGTAGAATCTTAGTGTACACCTCTTGCAGTTTTTCAATTTAAGTGATATATTTTGAGGATTTCACAAGTAGTAAGCATAAGCATTTTTCTATTATGAAATGGCCAGAAACTTAAATTAGTGGAACAGAAAAATAGCATAGTCCTGCTATTCTCATTTTTCTAGACTAACCTCCCTGATTCTTTATAGAAGTAGGAATCATGGGAAACATAATCAAACTTATAATCTTAAATTGCCATTTGTATATATTGTTATTTTCTTAGGCATTGTTGGAGACCATGTTTGGTGTAAAAGTGGTTATAACAGGTGACGCGTTTGTCCCTGGAGAAAGAAGTGTTATTATCATGAACCACCGGACAAGAATGGATTGGATGTTTCTATGGAATTGTCTGATGAGATACAGCTACCTCAGATTGGAGAAAATTTGCCTCAAAGCCAGTCTCAAAAGTGTTCCTGGATTTGGTAGGTTATTTACATGTTATTTTAAATGGATCACTCATTTTATATGTAATATATACACTGTCATCTATTTGCATTTTTTCCTCAGCAGGCTAAAAACAATTCCAGTGGATCTGTTTCAACAGATGTCTTTATTTTAATCTTATTTTTTAGAAATATCTTACTTGAAAGAATAAACTATTTCTAAGGGAGTGAAAACAGTTCCTGAGGACCACTACCACCCTGGAGGATATAAATGAAGAGCTCCTAACTTTTTTGTTGGACAGTCTTGAAACTGGGGATGAGCCCTGGGCCTTCACACTGAGCTAGACCCAGCTCTTTTTATTTGTTATTTGTTATTTTGAAATAGGGTCTTGCTAAGGTTCCCAGGCTGGGCTCAAACTCGCCATCCTGCTGCATCAGCTTCCCTCAGTGCTGGGCTTACAGTGTGTGCCACCACACCCAACTTAGTTCACTAACTTTTATTGCATGTCGTGTTTATGACATAGGTTAGAAATTGCTCTGTGGTTATAAGATACTTGAAGTTAACTGGTATACATTCATTTAATATTAATTGGACACTTACTGGTTCCAAAAATATAATAAGTGCTGATATTTTCTGAATTTCCCTAATCCATAATCAATCTTTCTTCTTTTTGGTCTTTTTATTGTGCTTATAACATACAACATTAAACTCCCTTTAAGAATACATTTTCACTGTGTGTTATAGAAGTAGGGTTATTTCAGTACTACATTCAGAATTAATGTTCCCTTTCGCAGCTTATGAGTTAATGTGAAATATGGCCAGGAAACAGACTGCATATAAGTTCAGACCATGTGAAGCATCCACGATACTCCCTGACAGCCCTCTTTACTACATGATACCTTATTTCTTCTATTTTAAAGAGAATAGTAGAAAAAAGAACAACAGTAAAATACAAAACAAAGGAAGAACATTAAAAATGATACGGGGTTTTGAAACCAAGAGATAGGAATTAACAGTGGTTGTTATATTACATATTGTTATCTTCAACAAAGTTGCTTCGATTACCAGATGTAAGAATGGAAGATTGATCAAAACATTAAAGAGAATAATAAAATAATAATTTAAAAAAATATTAGTGACAATACAGAGTTTCACTAGACAAGGTGATAGGAATTCACCAGTGGTTGTTACATTGCATATTATTGTCTTCATATCAATTGCTCAGATTACCAGATATAAGCATGCAAAATTGGTCAAAATGTAAAAAAAAAATTTAAGCATTAACTATTCCTTTCAGTAAACCACCAGACATCAGCAGTAGTTATCTCAGCTATCTCTCTCTCTCCTTATGTGTGTGTGTATATATATATATATATATATATGTATATATTTATAGATTACCTTAGTTCTTTCTTTTTCTTTGTTCCCTCATCCCAGTTGTTCCCTCCTTTGAGCAGTTTCTTTCCCTTTCATATTATCTATTGGGTTTGATTTACTCTTGCAGGTTCTTACTCTAGGGAGACAATATAGTGTTTACACATGTGGGTCTCATTTATTTTGCTTATGAGTATGGTCTCTAGTTGCATCCATTTACCTATAAAAACCTTGAGTTTATCTTTTTTTATAGCTGAATAATACTCCATTGTATAAAAATACCACATCTTTTTTGTCCATTCCTCAGGGATGGGCATTTGGGTTATTTCTAAGATTTCGCTATGACAGATTGTGCTGCTATAAACGTGGGGGCACGTATATCACTGTGGTATGCTGTTTTTAATTCTGGAAAAATACCCAGAAGGGGAATAGCTGGGTTAAGTGGGACTGCTAATCCTAGTTTTGTGAGGAATCTCCAAACTGATTTCCACAGTGGTTTCACCAATCTCCAGCATTTGTCATTGGTTGAGCAGGTGTCAGCACAAGTGACATAAAAAGATTATTTGCAGAGGTAATAGAAAATTTCCCAAGCATGGAAAAAGAATCAGGCATACAGATAAGTGAAGCATATGGAACTCCAGTTAGCCATAACCAAAATAAATCTACACCCAGACATGTAGTGATCAAGATCCCAGAAATACAACAAAATATTAAAAGCTGTTAGAGAAAAGAAACAGATCACCTGTACTATATTGTACTTTTGTAATTTCCCTATGTAACCTTTCTTATTTAAACTCCTGCCCTCTGAACTTTGTGTTTCTTAGTGTACTGAAATTATTTATGATTTATGAGGTCAAAAGACAGACATTATTACCTTCAGCATAACTAGTAGGGGGGTTGTGGTTGATTTACTAAGTGTTAGTGGATTTTCCTCTTGCTTATAATTCTTTGCCACTTTTCTGATATAATAGTTGGAGAGTAATCAGATGTCTTTATGGCCATTAGCTTTCCTTAAAGCAACAATCCCAGAGACCCAGCAAGGCATTTAATAACCTAACCAAAGAATTTGTAGAGTATCACATCCACCATATGTTACTGGTGAGTGCAGTGACTGTCCTCAAAGATTTTAAAGAGGTAGCACAGACCTCACCTTTTGATGAGCATTGTGCCAGTTTTGAAAATCTTGAGATTTTTGACGTATTTCCTAAAAGGACTGATCAAGAAATAAAAGAGAAGGCACGTATTGCTAGTAGCAACAATGTCTTATTTATAATTTCTAAATCTGTGTGAAATCTAGTAACAGGATATTAAGAACAGCATTATGCCAATGAGTTTGAAAGTGTTTATGAAATCAACAAATCATACAGAAAAAACAGCTGACAGAATCTGACAACAATGACAAGAAATGGAAAAGGAAATGAAAAAGTCACAGTTGTGTGTCTAATAAAGAGAGCTAATCCATAATGAAAAGCCTTCTTATGTAAGGTTTTTGGAGGACAGTGGCAGCTGCCTGATTTTCTTCCTCTTTCAAACATAATTATCAAATCAACAAAGAAAAAATAAACCACATACACTTTTCTCTTCTGCATGCTAGAGGTAAGAACAATGCTGTAACTTCCCAGTTGCTTTAAGCATAGAAATCCCCACCATTCATTCTGCTGTCTTGTCTTTGCAAGCCTGTGGGTGGGGGGAGAAAAGACTGAAGAGTAGAGAAGTGTGAGCAACTCAGAAGAAACACAAACAAAAACGTCCCTAGAAAGGAAAAGCCTGACACCAAATGCAAAGATAGTGGAGACAGGCCAAGACAAAGTAGTTCAAAGCACAAAATATGGGGAAATGATTCAAAACAAGGGGCCAAAAGTGATAGGCTACAAGAATTGCTCGTGAGGGAGAAAGAGTTCCCCTTAGCAGTGGGGTAGTCAAGCAAAAGAAGGTAATCTTTAAATTAAAGATATTGTAAAAATAAGAGAAACCAAGAAACAACCTCACTCCTCCTCCAAAAAATAAACCCACAAAAAAATAATAATCATAAAAGACTTCTATGCATGAAGGAAATCTCTAAACAGAGGACAGAACTGGAAATAATAAAATAATGTAATACTGTAAACTGAATTAAGTATCATAAGGCAAACATTTGGGGATTTATTAGAGTTCTCTAGAAAAACCAAATCAATATAATGTCTGAGTAATTATAAAAGGGGATTAGCTAGGCTTACGGAATCAGGCTGGCTAGTCCCACACTGGCCATCTGCACACTGCACAACCAGAGGAACCAGAAGCTGTTCAGATTAAGGCCCTGGAAGCCTCTGAACAAGGAGGCCAACGGTGCAGCCCCATTCTGAGGCTGAAGGTCTGAAAGCTCCCTTGAGAGTCACCAGTGAGAGAGAGTCCGTGTCAGAAGGCTGAGGAAGCTGGAGTCTGATGTCCACAGGCAGTTAGAGCAGCAAGACACACCTACTCGAGAAGAATTGAGTTTGCAAATGCTGGCTGGCTTCCTCCTTCCACTTTGCTTATCTGCACTCCCAGCCTATTGGATGGCGCTGTCCCCATGCCGAGCGAGTCTCCCTGCTTCAGGTTGTAGACCCTCACGCCAGTCACCTCTGGAAACACCCAGAGTGCTTTGCTTAATTCCTAGGCATCTCTCAATCCAGTCAAGTTGACAATCAAGATTGACCATCGCAGGGGAGAGGAAATAAAACCAGAAACTTTGAATGAGATATACAAAGAATAGTAACGGATAAGAAAACAAGATGAAATGTAATGAGCATCGGTAAAATGCAAAATTTATATGAGAAATGGAGAATAAATTATCCGTTACTCAAGAGGAGTTAGAGTGAGATTAAAATTTAATAGAGATTACAGGAAAACAATGAAAAAGAAAAAAATTGTCAGGGGACAAGTTACTGAAATGAAAGATACTTAAAGGATATCTAATACATATGTCAAGTTCAGCATGCATAATCTGAAAATCTGAAGTTGGAAGTGCTCCAAAATACAAATTTTGGGGGGCACTAACATGATGCCACAGCTGGAAAATTCCACCCCTGATATGATGTGGGGTTAACTGTCAAATGTAGGAAATTATTTAAAATACTGTTTAAAATTACTTTTAGGCAGTGTGTATAAGGTACCTGTATATATGAAACATGAATAAATTCATATTTAGACTTGGCTCCCATCGGGCTGGGGATTTAGCTCAGTGGCACAGCGCCTGCCTGGCAAGCTCAAGGTTGTAAGTTCGATTCCTGGTACCGAAAAAAACAAAAACAATAAAAAAAAAAAAATAGACTTGGCTCCCATCCATTATAGATATCTAGATCGATAGATGGATATTCCAGAATCTGAAAAAATCCAAAAGCTAAAATACTTGTAGTACTAGGCATTTCAGATAAGAGATACTCAGCTTATAATTGGAGACCCCAAGGAAAACAATCAAAACAATGTCACTTAAATATTACAGAAGTAATACTTAAAATATAACCGAGAAGAAATTTAGACATAAAATAAGACCTGTGAGGAATTTCCAGCATGACAGTGTGAGAAGTGCTACTGTTCCCCCGTGAAGATGATGAAAATTCTAAAATAACAGCTCATAAAAATCTCAGGAAATGGTCCCAAGTACTTTTGACAAACACAAAAACATGTCTTAGGAAAATTCATTAAAATGTTTTAAGAACAATGACAACCTGTGGTACTTGAAACCAGACAATCCTTTCCTTCCTGCTTCCCGCTCGAACAGACAGAGCCCTGCCAGACTGGTGCAGCTAGGAACACGCGGGCCCCTCCGGCCCTCTATCCCAGAGAGATGGCAATCTTCACAGCTCTTCTCTACTTTCAAATGAAACTTTTGTGTTAATCATACAGTGACTAGGCTGTGTGGTTTCCAAGAAAACAGGTCGATGGGAAATTACCTAGTAAGATGAAGTGTTTAAATCTAGGTGTGAAGGACTTGTGAATTTTGAATGCATGTGAAGTAGTCTCCTTACCTCATAGTGCTAAAGTTCAAAGGTTCTGTCAACATTTAACATAGGGGTATGTTTATGCCCAATTTTCCTGGCGCATCATGCTAAAGTAAACTGTCCACTGAAAGTTAGTGGTAAGGACTCTTCTCTTTGATGGATGGACGGTTCATGTCTCTATCTTCCATTTTAGATCAGAGTTTAAAAAAAACAAGGCCTGTGAGTAATTTAATTCAATTTGGATACCAGATCATGGAAAGGAAAGACCCAAAAGGGTTTCTAACAACTTGTTACATGCCATTGTGGACTGAAACTATGCAGGGCACTTTAAATACATTTTCTTATTTAAATACTGCAATTGCATATCATAACTTAATCCATTGTTAAAGAAAATAGAATTTAAAAGTTTTAAGTGACTTGCCTTTTGTTGCACATAGCTATTAAAGGGTGGAAATGATTTTGAAACTAGGTCTGTCTGGCTCCAGAGTCAAGGCACAAATACTTAATTTTAAATAAAATGTTTAACTTCTTAATTCTTGTATGTTATACACAGCAGATACATCACACAAAATCAAAAGCTGCAAAGAGTTACACGGGGAAAGGATGTTTCCGGGTCAACTACACTCTCTAGTCACTCACTTTCTCTTCCCACAGCAGTTATCAGTTGTTTCCCAGATACACTGTGCGTTTATAATCAGATTCTCTTGCTACAGCCAATTTTAAGAATAAAAATGAATGGAACAAAATATATACACTATTCTTCACCTGTTATTTTTAATACCCAGCAATGTATCTTAGAGATTATTCCATGTCAGTACATCTCTAACTGCCTCAGTTTTAAATGGCTACCTAATATATTTTGGTAGGGATACAGTGTTTTTATAAATTTCTTTTCTTTTTCTTTCTTCTTCTTCTTCTCCCCCCCCTCTTTTTTTTTTTTTTTTGTATTTTTGAGACAGCGTCTCACTGTGTAGTTCAGGCTGGTCTTGAGTTCACTTTGTAGCCCAGGCTGGTCTTGAACTCTCAAAGATCTTCCTGTCTCAGCCTCCAGAGTACTGGGATTACAGGCTTTTTTGTTTCGTTCTGAGACAGGGTCTTGCTAGATTGTATACACAGACATAGAACTGATCCTCCTAGCTCAGCCTCCCAACTAGCTGAGATTAAAGGCAGGTACCATACCCAACTAGATACACAGTATTTTGAAATATATTTGTGTTAGCATCTACTAATTTTACAAAATATTGTTTCAGTGTTATATTTTCATACGTGCATATAACATTTTGATCATTTTCATCCCCCATTTACTTTCTTTTCTATCCTCTCCTTCCCCTCTTATTCTCTTCCTCTTGTCTGATTATAGTCTCCCTTCTTTTTTGTTTTTAAGATTCCACATATTAGGGAAAACATGATACTTTCTGAGTCTAGCTTATTGCGCTTAACACAATGATTGCCATTTCTATTCATTTTTCAGCAAATGACATGATTTTATTCTTTAGGTCCAAGTAATACTCCATTGTATGCATTACTTTTTATTTATCCATTCATTGATTGATGAACACCTAGACAGGTTCCATGTCTTGGTATAATATGTTTATTGTGTAAGTACACAGGAATTCCTGGGGATCTAGTTCCAGTCTCTTAATGCAGACTTTAATTTAGTGTACTAAGGAATGGTATACCTGGGTCATATGTTCTATTTTTAGTTTTTTGAAGAACGTCTATACTGATTTTCATAGTGGTTATTCTAATCTACATTCCCATCAGAGGTATAGAAGGGTTCCTTTTTCCACCTATATCCTTGACAGCATTTTTTGTTTTGTTTTGTATTGTTGATGATAGTTACTCTGTCTGGAGTGAGGTGAAATCTCAGTGTATTTTGATTTACGTTTTTCTGATGGCTAAAGGTGTTTCAGGTCTTTCCAGATCCATTTTGAATTGAGTTTTGGGGAATTAGTTCCAGTCTTCTTTCTACATGTGAATATCCAGTTTTCCCAACAGCATTTGTTAAAGAGGCTGTCTTTTATCTGACATATGTTTTTGACTCCTTTGTCAAGAGTCAGATAGATGCCACACATGGTGGCGCATGCCTGTAATTGTAGCACTCGGGAGGCTAAGGCAGGAGTATCATGAATTTGAGGCCAGCCTGGGCTGCATAGTGAGTTCAAGGCCAGCTTCCACTACATAGTGAGACCCTGTCTCAAAGGAAAAAAAAAAGAATTAGATGTCTGTAGTTGTATGGGTTTTTGTTCTCTGTTCCTTTCCATTGGTCCACATGTCTGTTTTTGTGGCAGTACCCTGCTCTTTTTACTACTGTGGCTTTATTGTATGATATAAAATTAATTGAGTATTGTACACCTTTAGCTCTGCTCTTTTTACTGAGGATTGATGTGGGTGTTCTGGGTCTTTGGTGTTTTCATATGAATGTTAGCACTTTTTTTCTGAGTTCTGTGAAGTATGTCATTGGAATTTTGATGTAGATTGCATTGAATCTGTAGATTGCTCTCAGTAATACGGGCATTTTAACAATATTAATTCTGATGATCTATGAACGTGGGAGGTCTTTCTATCCTCTAGTGTCTTCAGTGTTCTGTAATATTCTTTGTAGAGGTCTTTTACGCCTTGGTTATGTTGGTTCCTAGGGTATTTATTTATGAAGCTTTTGGAAGTGGAATTATTGTCCTGATCTCTTTCTCACAGGCATGTTACTGGTGTATAGAAAAGCATCAGTTTTTAAACTGATTTTATATCCTAGGTACACCTGTTCCTTAAGTTGTTTCCAGTCATTAGTGGTTACTAGTAATGTTGCAGTGATTTTTGTCTGTG
Organism: Chinchilla lanigera; assembly: GCF_000276665.1. NCBI lineage: Eukaryota > Metazoa > Chordata > Mammalia > Rodentia > Chinchillidae > Chinchilla > Chinchilla lanigera. The sequence goes on from NW_004955469.1 coordinate 12,342,368, forward strand.
AAATATTTCACATAAGACTGAATTTATCAATAAAATTAAAGATGGGTCTGAGAGTATATGAGAGAGATCATTCAAATTCTAGTCATAGAACTGAAGCAATATATACTGCAGTCAGCAATATATGATTATTTCTGTCACCAGCATAGTGCAATGAAATCCTTGGACCTTTGTCAAATTTATAGTAAGATGAAAAGGGTACTCATACAGTGAGGCTGAACATTTTTCTAATGGAATGATAGTTTTTATTCTGTTGGACTATATAGGTTCTGAATAGAAATATTAGTCTTTTTGTCTATGGTGAGTTGAAAATAATCATCTGTTGTCCTTTTTCTGTGTTTAGGGTAGACTTGTTTATAATTGCAAACTTTCTTCCTATGAAACAAGAGGAAAATTTGTTTTCATTATTTTCAATTTGCCTAATTTCTTTTCCCACAAGTTGTAGGCTCTTTAGCTTATTTTACACATGGTATGTAGGCTTTTACCTGTTTGTAGACTTGGTAGGATTTCATGAAAATATAAACTATTAATGAGAACAGATTTGGGGTTGGAGAAAAAAGCATTTTAGAATCTTTGAAGCAAACAGGTACAAGGGAAATTAAGGTAGGCAAGAGTGTAGGCAGCAAAAAAAAATGGAGCATGTTTGTGAATGAGAGCTAGGGAGGGACTAATACTGCAGAAAGGGAAAAGATGGGAAATAACTAATACTGCAGAAAGGGAAAAGATGGGACTAATACTGCAGAAAGGGAAAAGAATGGATGCTTCTTAGGCGCACTGGTATTCTGCTTCACAGGACACACACTTATCCCGGTGACAGTCTGGTGTGATTTAGAGGATTACTTAAGATTGCTATTCATAGTTTTTTTCCAAAAATATCTGTAGGGCAGGTTAGAGGATTGAGGAGAGCTTGGAAATTTGAAAGTTCTTTTGTTAAAGTATAAAAGTAACAGATTTATATAATAGGCTAGAAAAGAAATCATTGTATTGAGATTCTAGGTCGGGCTATAAAGGTCAGGTTGTGATAATTTTTTTTTTTTTGAAATTATCAATGGTTATTGTTTTACATATTGTTATCTCCAAGATAGTTTCTCAGGAAAACAAATAGACAAATAATAGTGAGTTACAGACAAAAGAGGTAGGAGATTATCAATAGTTGTTGTACAGTACTTAGGTATCTTCAAAGTGGCTTCTAAAGAAAATAAATAGAGCTATACATGAGTGACCTATTGAATAATCATTAACTATTCTCAATGGTTGTTGTAGGAAACACATAATAATAAACATGCATCCATTTATGAAATAGGATAGGAACAATACAAACATTACAGAGTTATGGGTAGATCAGTAGGAAAATATCAATGACTGCTGTAATACATGGTGGTATCTTCAGAGTGGTTTCTCAGGAAGACAGAGATATGCAAGAAGGATCTAACAAGTAGTTACAGCATAAGGCTTGTCAAAAATCAAGTGAGCCGACTGGGGCTAAAACCATTTTTGTAGCGTTTTCTCTCCAGCTTCCCATCGCCTTGGGACCCCACAACCAGTTAGTGTCCTCTCCCCAACTGTCAGCACAGGCAGCAGGAATCCTGCTGCAGGCTTCTCCGGAGCTCCACCACAGCCTGTACTGTCGGGAAGAATGGCTTCCAGGGAGTCTCCGCATGTATTGTGCAAGGTCCTCCTGGATTACAGCTTCCGAGCGGCTCTCACGACCCCAGTCCACAGGACCTCTGACTCCGTGGGCTTGGTCTGCATTCTGATGTTCTCTGAGTCCTTGTTCAGCAGCTGCTCCTCCCCTGACTCTGGACCTTTCTGGTTCTCAATGGCAAGAGCAAGAGTGGCCCCGTTGTATGGCATGTATTCCCAGGGGTTTTTCCGTGTTTGAATGATTCACACACTTCCGTGGATGGGCATCTGCAGCCGGTGCATGGTGGGCCAATTGTGTCATTGTTTCTCTGTGTCATGATAGTTCTCAATTGAGTGGCGGTAGCAGGCCTAAGGGCTGACGCGCAACAGCACTCGCCTCCGGGGGCCCTCCCTCCGGGGGAGGTTGTGATAAATTACCTTAACTATTTAGAGTTTGTTTAGATACACACAATTAAAGAAAAAAAATGTCCTGTAGATTTCAGCTGTCACTAAAGGTGTTATCCTCTTAGGTGTTTACTTTTAGCCAACTTCGTGACCACTTAATTATAACTAGTAAACTAAATATTAAACCTAAAAATGTCAGAGAAAGTCCATTTGCCTCATGATTTTGTATGAGGAAATGTTTGTTCCCTTTGTGCCTACTAGTTCATGGCTTTTTGGTTTCTCTGGATCATTAATTACACCTGAGTGGCAGAACAGTCTGAGACTTTTAGAAAACATAAAAAATAATATAGCAATTTAAAAGCTGGCAAATCATATATTAAACTGAAATTTTTTCTAACATTACCTCATGATTTCCATTGAAATTGTTACCTGACCGCAATATAATATGGTGAAAACTAGGAAAGTCACAAATTGTGTTACATTGAGAATATTCATAATGAGATTAGTGCTAAGTCCCAGGGATAGCTGGCCTCTGATGAATACTTTTTTTTTTTTAAGAGTAGGAAAACTTACTGGAGAAAAGGAATGGGGAATAGGAATAGCTCCTGAGAGACAGGAGAGGTCCCACATGGGTTGCCAACAAGCTCACCTCTCAAAGGAAGTTTTGTAGGGCAAAATCATGAGGCATTTACAATGTGGATCAAAATGATGATCACTAATGATAAATACTTTTTATCACTTGAAATTTTTAAGATGCACAGACTGAGAAAGTTCAGATGGTCCTGTGGTGGTTCTCTTCCATCAGGTAGTTAAAACAGGCAGGAGGCTTTTCACAGATGCAGCCTCCCCTCATAACCCGGCTGCCAAAACACTAAAGAATTTTCTGATCAAAGTTGCTTTATAGGAATAGCTAGAATTTTATTTTGCATGCCTTTGGTGCTTTCATATACACTTTTTGGGTAAAGATCATAAGAAAAAGTCGGTTAAAATCTATTTTATACCTTGTCAGTACGATATAGAAACCTGATTCTAATGTGTAGGGCATTAAACATGAAAGTGCCACAATACAGGGATCATATGTGTGTTGGGAAAAAATCTAGTTTGTGTTCATATTTTCAGTTATATCTAAATTTCATTAATGCATTTGTGAATGTTAATACAGTCATGTGTTCCTTACCTGTGGAATGTTCTCATAAATGTGTGATTAGCTGATTTCATCATGTGAACATTGTCAAGTATGCTCAGATGGCTGCAAAAGCCACTCGGCAGTATCATCTTCTAGGACTACTGTTATGTTACAGTGTCATGCAACACACGACTTATAAATTTATGTAAATACGTCATTGCTCATGTAGATTTTGGAATTACTCAATTTATTAAAGTCACCTTAATTTTGTTTAGTGTTACATATTGAACACAAAGAATGGATATCTTTCTGTTTGAGATATTTATAACACCAAACTTTATTTCCTTTGAGAAGAAAAGCTGTCCTTTTCCTATTCATATTTTTCCTACTTGAAATGGACATTCACTAAAAGTAGAACAAAGGCACGCATGTCTTTGACACCATCCATTTTGGTGGCCCCTTTCTTAATTTAAAAAAGTTTCATGTTGTTCTCCTGCCCCACAACTAGGAAGAATAAGACAACTATACTTCTAGACTAGAGGAGACTGCCACAAGACTTCGTACCAGGAGTACTCCACTGCTGTCGATTTCTTTGGATGGTGTAGTTTTATTACCCACATTAGATTAAGGTGTCTCATCACCAAACTAACTACTGCTTGATTCTTCTGGAATACTCTCTGTAGCCACTGTATTTTAAGTTTATCTGTGACTCTTGAGTGAGACTTCTAGTTGAAAATTCCTGACTACTTACTAGTTGTACTTTAGCTGTTATTTTCACAGCACTCTTGCTACTGCCCATGTTCAGTGAATTGATTAGTTTATGGTCCTGTCTTACTTAAATCATAGCAGGTATCACAACAGCCTTCTTGCCTGTGTTGGCCCATTTATTACTTAACAGCTGAAGGCCAGCGAAGGTGCTTGAGTCATTTTAACAGTGATGCACAGGGGATCGGACACCTGCTGGCTGTCTCATTCTCTTGTCCTATCACAGGGGATCGGACACCTGCTGGCTGTCTCATTCTCTTGTCAATAGGGGTGTTTCTTGGAGCCAGTGTCACTAGAGGGACAAAGTGTCTGGAGGCCCTGGGAATGATTTTCCTCTTCAATATGAAAAAGGAGGTTGATTAAGGACCCGTGGTGCTTCTTTTTCTACCTTGTACATTATTGTGAGAGTACATGATGCTTGAAGCTCCTGTAACCTTATGAGTCTAAAAGGACAGTCCTTAGACATCAAGAAGAAGACAAGTAGAATGTGAGAGCCTGGATTCTGAGCCATCCTCAGAGCCAGGCTTCATTTCATGTGAGAAATATAAACCCAAATATTTCAGATACAGGCTTCTAGATTGGTGTTCAATTATTTGTACCCACAAGCACCCTGATGTAACTTGCTTAGCAGCATTTTACCAAACTATAAAGGAAATTATCCTCTGATTGATTCACTCATTAACTAAATCTATGCTTAGATTTTACTAAATGCCTATCAGGAGTCAGAATTTTCATGAAAACTATCAAACCATTTCCTTTCATGAAATACAGTAGACAGAGCATAGTAAACCTTTAGTTCTTTCGAAGATTCACAAACATATCCTTGTTTATTTTTATGCAGGTTACAGATTTCATCTTAGCAAGTCTACTGATACTTGAAAAATAAGTTCTTGTAATCTCCAGAGTTATTTAGTTGAGATGAATTCTGTTGCATTTTTTGAGGGCCCTGAGGGGCCAGTGAAGAGGCATCCTTGCAAAGGAAGGATCGGTTCAGTTCAGTTACGTGTCAGGATTATACTTCTTTGTGGCATTATGTTGAGAACTCAGTAATGTTTTAGGATGGCACTGAGATCTAAGTGACTGACTGAAGCTTTTGTTCTGAAGGTGTTTGCTGACCTTTGAGCAAAGCATAATCCTTGAGCTGCATGAAAGTCAACAGTTCCCTTGCTTGGGAGAAAAGGCTCTGGGCTTTAAGGTTATTGAATCAATCACTTACTGAAGTTAGTACAGTTTGCTGCCTGTAAAATGGGTGATCATGCTGATATCTCATTTAGATGTACATTGTTTGGGATGCTAGGGATCCCAGAAGGGAGCTAGGAAGCATATTTTGCTTCTAAGATTACTTAAAATCGTAAGACCTTAGGTCTGCTGAAAATTAAGGAATTCCTTTGCTTAAGTTATTAATTGCATTCTAAAATGATCTAAAAGGTATGCTTTTGTAACGGGATAATTTAAGCAGGGAGCACTAAGAGAATTTGGCATGAGCTTTAGGGGTTTGAGTTTGCTTTGTATTTAATGGCCCAAAGCACAAGTGAAATAAATCTTACAGTGATAAGTTTGGAGATGGGTTTGAAATGGCAATAATAGTAAAAGGAAAAAGGTGGTCTCACTATACTTGTAGTTGTTTGTTAATTTACATTACAATACAGTTTGACTCTAGGACCTTCAGTTGTCCTTTCTCTTGTGGCTAAGTATCTAAATTGTAATGGTATTTTAAAAGAGAAAGACATCATTACAATCCCTGGGGTGGTGGGGGAGAGGAATTAGCTGTTTTATTTACTATATATGTCATTTTTAAAAAAGCTATGTGGCTTTTTTCCATCCTTTATTTATCATCATAATAAATCTTAGAGAAAATATTTTCCTTATGCTTGAAGTCAAATGTTTTTCAGTATTACACCATTGTGTAATGAATACCAGACAGGGATATATTTTGTAGCCAAGAATTAAAAATGTTCTTTCACAATGAAAACAGTATCAAAACTGTATCTGAGAAATGTAACTGACAAGCCTCAATTATTTTGTCTATCTCTTTTGTTTTTTTGAGACAGTATCTCACTAAGTAGTTCAGGCCAGCCTGTAAGTCACTTTGTAGCGGGCCTCAAACTCACAAATCCTCTTGCCTCAGCCTCCCCAAGGAAGGAGTATAGGCATGTGCTACCATGCTCAGCTGTGTATTATGCTGAAGATTATATTGAAGTCAAGTAATGTGGCATAGTAAGTGAATTTCAAGTAAGAATATTTAGGTCTTGATTTTAGAATGGAAGGTGTTATTTTTCTTTGATTTTTACCAAGTATAATTTTACATCAGCAACAGATGTTCTGAAATGAACTTTTTATGTAGAATAGTTTTAGATTTATTGGAAGTTTATAAAAATAGTGCAGAAAATATTCCTGTTTCTCTGATTTACATGTAGTGATACATTTGTTAAAACAAGAGTAACAGTATGTTATTACTATAACTAAATAGTAAACTATGTGAATTTTTTCAGTTTTTCCACTGATGTCCTTTTTCTGTTCTAGCAGCTCAGTAAGAACACTACATTGCTTTTAGTCATTATACCTCCTTGCATTTTCCTCTGTTTTGTGACAGTTTGTTTTTTCATAGTAATTCTGAAGAGTACTGGTTGAATCCTTTATAGAATGTTGCTCAGTATGAGTTTGCTGATTTTTTTTAATTAGGTGGGGATTATGGGTTTGGAGGGAAAATATCACAGAGATAAAGTGCTCTTCTCACAGTTACCAGAAAGGTTCATGATATCAATGTGATTTGTCATTGGTGACATTAATCTTGATAACCTGGGGAAGGTAACATCTGCTAGGTTTCTCCACCACAAAGTTACTGTTTTTGCTTTACATGCTGTGTTTGCTAAGAACACATACTCAAGGGCTAGAGGAGTTAAGCTCCAGCTCCTAAAATAGGGAGTATCTACATATATTTGTTCCTTCTCCCTGTTCATTCATTTAGTCATTGAATTCTGCCAGTGTGGACTCATCAGTGTTCGGTTCAGTTTTGGTTTGTAACTGAGTACTGCCATTTTGGTTGTTCCTGCTGAAATTGCTTCTTCCAATTTTTGTTCTTAAAAGTGGGCTTTTGTGTCCCTTTGTCGTACCGTCCTCCATCTTTCTCTCTTTTATTCATTTTCTGGCAGTGCAAGATTATCCAGGCTCATATTGTATTCTCCCTGACCCAGTCTTAGGCTCAGCATTTCTCAAAGGAGCCTTATTTCTTTTTCTTGAAGAATGACACTAGAAATTAATATCTGTGCACTGGTAGTTCTCTGAGTCATCTGTTGCTGCTTATACCACAAGTAGAATATCTTAAATGGCACAAACATAGTGTGTTACAGTTCTACAGGTCAGAAGACTGATGTGGGTCCCATTGGGCTGAAACCTGGGTGTTCTCAGGACTGATTTCTTTCTGCAGGCTTTGTGTAAGGGCTGTTTGCTTGCCACTCCCAGCTTCTAGTGGCCAACCATATTCCAATGGTTTGTTGAGTCCTTTCTATATCCTATAACTCTGATACTGTCTTTAGCCTCCCTCTTGTACTTTTAAGGACCTTTGTGATTACATTGGTCCCACTAGAATAATCAACATAATCTCCCTATCGTAAATTCAGTTGAGGGCCAGGGATGTAGCTCAGTGGCACAGTGCCTCTGTGGCAAGTGCAAGGCCTCAAGTTTTATTCCTGGTACCAAAAAAGAAAACAGAAAAAAAAATTCAGTTGACTGGCACACTCAGTTGCTTTTTGCCATGTTACTTAACATATTCACAGTTCAGGGAAGTAGAATGTGGACATCTTGAAAAGGGGTATGTAATTGTTCTGCCTACCATATATTAGTTGCTATTGGGATGTCTTAGTTTAGGAATTGGTTTTGCAACAGTAATAGATCTCTTATATGGTAGATTCTTGAGATTGTTGATCAAATGGCAAATCTCAAAGTATGAAAGTAAGTTTTGGTCCTACACTAGCATAAGCTTGCAAATTATAACCACATCCAAACCTCATCTTGCCACCCAAAAGCCATTAGTAAATAATGCTTGTCCTCAAAGTCAGGCAAGAATTTCTGTAGTCTTCAGGTAGATATGATAATCTCTGTCTTTGTGGAGTGTGGTGAAATTTGTAGGAAGGATGTTTTTAATCCATTTTCATGTGTTTGTGGTTTTTACAGTTTGAAATTATAGTTAGAATTAAATTTGCTTTAGAATAGTAATTGTGTGGCCATACTTTTAATACATAATATTTTTAGCCCAGCCACACTTGAAACATAATAATGTAGACAAACTACAATAGAGTTATTGTAAGAATAAGATCATACAATAGTCTTCACTCAGTATTTTCAAAACCCAAAGACTTCATGGAAATTAATCATCTTAGAATGGTGTAAAGAGCATTACCTAATTTGTAAGGTGATTTCAGGAAAACTAGAGCTTCCTGACTTTATCTGTATAGCACTTAGCACCCTGATAGAAGGTGAAAATCTTAGAATTATAACTGCTTGTTAGTTTCTAGAGTTATGTGTGTAACTGCTGTTTTTATACACAGGTATACATTCAATAAAAATAGTATTTTCTAATGGTGTTTGTGATAGAATGTTTTCACATAAAATTTGCATTTGTTTATATTGCTATTCATTTTCACTTAATAGAGGCTTCTGATAGTAACGTGAGGCCTGGTTGCATTGGTTGCATCTGCATCCTCTACTCAGCATTAAGAATCATGGTGAAGGGAATGTCTATTCCACATTACTTTTTGTTGCCAGCATCATATTCATAGTGTCATAGTAGGTACCATATTAATATGTGGAAAGCAGCAATAAACTTTAACATATCACTGAGGTGCAGTTTTTAGAGCACTAGGGAAGTAGTACAAGTTATGATTCCTTTAACTTTAATAAACTTTAACATATCACTGAGGTGCAGTTTTTAGAGCACTAGGGAAGTAGTACAAGTTATGATTCCTTTAACTATGTCCCTTCTACACTAAAATTAAAAACAGAAAAAGTGATGAATAAGCTTTCTTTTTTTATTGAGAAAGTACATAATGGCACAAATGCATACATTCAGATAGTTTTTTCTGTCAACTGTAACAGCTGATAAAAAGGAATACACATCAGAGAAACTAGGTTTGAAATTATAGACTAGATTTTGGATCATGGAAAATACTCAGGGCTTATTCCCATCTACTTTGATGTTTCTTTCTTTCTCTTTTTTTGGGGGAGGGGGTATTGGGAATCAAACTCAGGACCTTGCACTTCCCAGGTAGGCACTTGTGTCACTGAGCTATAGCCTCAGCCCAAACTTCTTTTTTTGCCTTTTTAAGACAGGATCTCATTATGCAGTTCAGGCTGGCTTTGAACTCACTCTGTAACCCAGGCTGGCCTTGAATTTGCAGCCATTCTGCCTCAGCTTCCTGGGTGCTGGGATTACAGGTGTGGGCCACCACACCTGGCTCGCATCTATTTTGAGAAGTTTCTGCTGAGAATTTAAATGAGGTTTTAGAAACAAGATAATACTGTGAAGCTATGCCAGTATCCACAGATTCTGTCTTTATAAACCTGCCAGACACTTAGTCCTTGCCTGAGAAATGCAGGCTAAAGACAGCAAGTCCTACAATGGAAAAGTGTGAAAAAGACAAGTTAATTTAAATTTTATGTAAGTTACATTGTCATTAATTAGCTCATGAAAGTATGAAATAAATGTAATAAAAATATGTTTTGATGTTCTCAAGTTTAAAATCTTGCTTTTAACATTCATAAAATATGCATTGATGGCAGTGAAACAGGAGGTGGTTTTCATGAAGAAAACCAGAAAAACATTTGAGCTAAGGGAAGTATAAAAGATTTTAAAGCATTGGTGATATGTACATGGAGCATAAGCCAAAGACTTAGGAGAGTGCATCATTACATCTTCAGTGAGAAGGTCCAAGAGGCAGGATGATTCAGATGTCTTATCTCCCAGTCTAAAATTTTTGGAAAATAGAGATTATTAGAAAAGTGTTACAACAAAACTCCCATGAATATTGCTACCACTCCCTGTCCTCAAAGGGAAGTTATTCTCACGTGGGATGAGAAATGCATTCTACTTGTGACGATTGTTCTGTCTAGAATATCCTTTTCTGATATGAAGACTGTACCAACAGAAAAGAACAGCTAGTACTAACTGGAGGGTGTCTAATATCTGAGTAAAAATTCTCTGTAGAGAACTTAAACTACATGTCATTAATATCTCAGAGGGATTCAGTTGTAGAGAAATTGTTTAATATTTCAGTGAATTAAAACTTGAGCTTTAGGGTCAGACTGTGTTTGAAACCTGGATGTAGCACTTACTAGTTATTTGGATCTCAATATGCCTCAGTTTCTTCACTGAGAAGATAGAAATAATAATTTTTACCTAATTTATAAAGTTGTCTTGGACATTAACCAGATTAATGAAAAATGCTTAGAATAGTATTAGGCATATAGTAAGTGTTTAGTAAGTATTTTTATTATAATTATACTCTCCACTCATAAAAATTGGCTGATTGATATGAAAGAGAATAAATTGCAGATTGTAAAAATAAAAATACGTAATTGTTGAAATAAACACAGTTGTTAGGACAGGTACAGCTAAAGGTCAGATTCATGAGTTGGATGGTCAAGAAAAGGGATTCTCCTTAAAAACTATGTCAAATGAAAAAAGTATTAGAAGACAAAACATGAGAGAAGATATCTACAACTTTTCATATCTCATAGAAGCTCTAGACAGAAAACATGAGAGAATGAGAGGAAGAAAACCGATTTTCTTTAATAACGGAAGGAATGTTCATAATATTAAAGGACTCAAATATTGTAAGTTTGGCAACTGCTAAGCAGAATTAATGAAAAACACTTCCATACCTCGGCTTATACTGGTAAAATTTTATAAAACCAAAGATTAGAAACAACTCAGAGCTTCCCAAAGAGAAAAAGAGGTTATCTACATAAATCAGATTGATGTTAGACTTCTTACCAGCTATATTACATGATAGATTTTTATCAGAAATGATTTGGAACCTCAGTTCTCTGTGTAGCCAAATTAGCTTCCAAAATTGAGAACAAAGCAAATACATTTCAGAATGCAGAGCTGCAAATATCTTTTCAAAGAAATCCTTTGTAGGGTGAACACAAGAAACAGTGATAAGCAAAGCAGCCAGCAAAACTTAAGATGTAGTCCAAATAATTAGAATCATTTCTGTGAAATTTAAAGAATGATAAAGCAGTCTGGGAAATGATGGGATAATGTCTACAAATTTTGTAAAAAGAGAAGTACATAATAGGAGAGCATAATTTTCTGCTATTACTACTGTTTCAATCTTTAAAAACTTAAAGGCCTTATGTTCAGTGATAGAATTGAAAGCATACATTTTTGCTTGAGAAAGATTGATGTAATTCAGTGTTGACAAAATTGTATGTTTAATATATTTGCCAAAAATGTAAAGGCGGAAACATTTTTACCACTAAAGGAACAAAGTAGGGTGTAGAATTTCCCAACCAGCAGCCAGCAAACTGTTTTTGTAAAGGCCTAGGTAGTCGGTGTCACAGGTTGTGGGCCACACTGTCTCTGTGGTACTGATTGTAGCCTGCTGTGGTAACGTGGTGGGAGCCATGGACAGTATACGTGGACAACTGCCGCACTCTGAGTTCCAGGAAAACCTTGTTTATAAATACTGAAGGTTTAATGTTACATAATTTTCTCATATCACAAAATCATATTCTTCTTTATTTGTGAATCATGTAAAAAGAGACAGTAAACTGAATTTGGTCCACAGTCCATAGTTTGTTTGCCTCTCTATTAGAGAGAAACAGAGGGGCAGGAAAAACTTAATTTCAACCAAAGTCAGAAAAAGGGAAGTGGGGAAGGGGTGGGCAAGAAAGCACAAAGCAGTATGACAAATAGGAAACATGAAAGATGTCAGCAAGAGAAAAGTTACCCCAATAAATGGGAATGGAGTACACTTTTCTAGTAAAGATAAGAGACTCTGGGACTGGGTACAGCCTAAGTGGTAATGGGGTATAGGGGAGTAAATCATGGCATATCTGGAGGACCGAGCAGTGCTGTGTGTTTGCAAGGAGCGGCCATTCATCTCTTCCCGCTGAAATAGTAAGTGTATTGTAAAGCTATGCGTGGCAATCAGAGACATGGCTCCACAGACTGGTGGGACTTGTAGTAACTAAAACTGTCTCTTCTTGTGGATTAAAATCAGTTTTAGGTGGCCCAGTTCAGCAGTAACAGTTTTTAACCTTCACTAAAGTAGGTGTCATCATCTTGTTCAACTGCCTCTACTTTCGGTGCTGTTTGCTCTCCTCATGGTCATGGGTAACATTTCTGAGAAAGTACAAACATTTGGTGGGGCTCAATAGTTACTGCATTTGGCCCAGGGTTTTCATGCTTCATGGGCGATTGCAAAGACCATAGATTGGCTGCCTTGAGCCTGGCACCTCCCAGTCTTTCTAGACACTGTGGTCAGAGAAAGCCGGGCAGTCATCTGATAGCGGACTCATCTAGGGCTGCCTCATTAGCAGCAAGGTAGATTTGCCCAAGAGAAAGTCATCGGGCCCACAGTGAATACTCTGATGAACGTGTTGCATAGCCACTGCACAGTTTGCTTTTCTTTAAAATCTGAAGTGACTAGCATTGAAAGTAGCAATCACATTTAGAGACTGAGTAGTACCAAAAAGGAAATACTGTAGAGAATGCTCACATAACCTGAGAAATGACTCTGCTCACTGCTTTGTAAACCTCGGAGCACAGTCTTTTCTTTTCTCATAGGTAGCTTGGCTAAAAGGTCCGTTTAGTTAGGGTTGTTAAAATCTTGGACAAAGTAGGATAGATATCAGAGAAGTTTCTAGTCTTGATATTTTAATAGCTAGTTTTGGCTTGAAAGTAGTTTTTTAGACTACCAAACCCCTTTAAAAATATTCGGTGACACATGTGTTATTTATTTAAAACCCAAGATTAATACTGAACATACGATATGTCATAGAATGCTTAGTTTTACTTTTTTTTTTTTTGAGACAAGGTCCTCCTATGTAGTGCAGGCTGGCCTTGAACTCACTAATGTAGCCCAGGCTGGCCTGCACCTCAGGGCCATCCTCCTGCTTCAGCCTCTGAGTGCTGAGATTATAGGTGTGCACCACCATGCCGGGCTAGAATGCTTATTTTGATAGTAAATAATTTATAGTAAAGTCACAAAACCTGAAAAAATATATTTAGTAATATATGAATATTATTAATTAAATTGTATGCAAATATTTGTTCAATTCATTCTAGGTTGGGCCATGCAGGCTGCTGCCTATATCTTCATTCATAGGAAGTGGAAGGATGACAAGAACCACTTTGAAGACATGATTGATTATTTTTGTGATATTGGTGAACCACTTCAACTCCTCATATTCCCAGAAGGGACTGATCTCACAGGTAATGTAGATTGAGTTTGGGGCACAGAATTTTAAAATATAGCTTGTCAAAACAATTTATTCTTCAGATGAAGTAACTGATTATCAGCAGGATTGATGTACCACCCGTAAGGTCACTCCATTAATCAGGAGCACATCAGGACCCAGGATTCATGGTTTCCAGCCCACTGATTTTATTATACTATTATAGACAGCCACAGTCAGTCATTATTATTCATGCTTGTTATCCGGGACTCTCTATTTTGAGCTTCAGAATTTTTTTTAAAATAGCCTTTTATGTTTATATAAGCAGAGCTTTAAAATTATCTTTTAAGTAATTTTTCCTTACCTGTTCTGTATATTTCCTTATCCTCTTCCAAGGTATTTTTTTTATCCTTTATCCCTCGTTCCCCTCAGCTTATAAGAACAAAAAGATCTGAAAGTAACTAACTTCAGTTTCTTGTTTTAAGTTTATATGTTATCTTTCTCCTAATATGTAAACCTTTTCCTTACTGTAGGTAGGAAAGGTTTTGGCATATCTGTAGTATAGAACAGTGCTCCTTGTTTATGAGGAACCTGGTTCATCTCTGCCAGGTGAAATAAGAAATGTGTGGTAAGATGTGCGTAGCAGTAGGACAGGTGGCTCCTCAAGAAAAATCCGCCATTATTGACTTGTGAATAGATCACAGTGCACAGAGACTCAGGAGGACATGTTTGAACTTTTCTACTTTCCCAGATATTGAAACGATTAAAAAAGGATTTCCACAGGTCGTTTTAAATGACCTTAAACTATAGGTCATTTTATTCCAGTCTAGGATGTAAAATGGATAAAAGTAGAACTTGCCTGGTTGAGTACTGGGAGCGATAGGTTTGAAAGGGATATAGTTTAGACAGGAAGGAGCTATAACTTCAAGAAAGAAACAGCAGAATTTAAGAATGATTCGGTGGATGAAGGTCTGCTTTATAAGGGAAAACACACAGAAGCAGGACAGAATGCAAGCTTAAGGATCACAAATAGTATGGAGTTGTCTTCCAGATCTTTGCTGCTAAGAAGGGCAACCCTTAGAACTTAGGAAAAGAGAACAGGTATGTGGACATACTAATTTATACTGTGGACATAATAATATATGAAATTCATTACCCCAAAAAAGTTCAAAAGAAAAAAAATACATATTTCACAAGTACTTCAGTGGTGACAGAGCCATAGTAGGTTGATAAAGGAAATTTGGAAAGCATTTACAGTACATGGCAATAAAGAAGTTTTTGACTCATCTCTTGGAGATGGAACTGAGCTACATAACCATGGCAATTTTTATATCCCAGGCAAAGTCTCTAAAATATATGCTTATGTGTAGTGTATGTTTGCTTTTATGTTTAAAATTCTAAAAGTAGTTGGATCAAAGAGGATAATATGGAGGATAATATTGACTGCCTTTGAAAATAGATCGCAGTGCATAAGTTGACTTCCAGAGCTAAACTATCATCAGGAAATTATAATAACCATATTTAAATTTTATAATATTTAGAATATATAATATAGTCACTTATAACCTTGCTACTTGACTGCTTTGAAACTGCTTGAATTTGATTCTCAACACATTTTGATGCAGATGTTTTGCTCCAGAACTCATTGTTTGGTACTCCACTTGCAAGCTAAAATTTGTCAGTGTTCCTGATTTGCTACACTTTCCAACTGAAGCAATTTATTTGGTCATTTTTGGTACTCCTTGCACTCTTAGAACCAACAAGAAATTTGGACGTTAGCTTCATTTGATAAATATAGCATATAAAAAGGTATTTACTAAAATGATGCCAAAATGTATATTAAAGAATAGCAACTGTGGAACTTCTTTAATCAAATAAAAGTAAATGGGAAAAGGTCATGTATTGTTGGTCCTTTGGTATATTAGTGTAAATATGTTTATACAGTGGACCTTCAGTCTATAAAATATATTTAAAACACATCTTCATTCTGTATTTTTTCTCAGGTTTCTTTTGTAGGTGATGAACTTCACATTCATTTACTTACGGTTAGAGTCTAGAGTACTCCCTGTCACACAGTATTTCTATAAAATGGTGTTTACATTTAAGACCAACTTGCAAAAGCTATACTCTTTGCCAGTAAACAGACTTTTGAAGCTTTACAAAGTATTTTTTATTGTTTCTTTTACAGAGTTATACAGATAATTTTTTTGAGTTGGAAAAAAATGTAATAGGCTAACAACTTGGAAAAAGTATCTATTAATTAGGTAGTTTTTCTAATTACCACAGTTAACTTTAAGTTTGGCTTTGTAAGTCTAAAGAGAACATTTTAGAGTCTACTTTTAAGTCCTCAATCTAGTTTGCTTGCACATTTTCAAGTTTGTGTTACTTTACATACATTCTGTCTTCATGTATTGTTGGCTGTAACTTTTTTCTTATTAATGGGACATGTTAATATTGGGAAGTTTAGAAGCAGATGTTTACACATTGCTGTAATCACACAGGCCATAAATAAGCACCATTCTAAATTTGATCCATTCCATTGGGTCATTTGGGCACACATGTACACATGCGTATTATACACATGTATATAATAGGAAAATTGAGATCTTGCTTTTGTCTTTTCACTTAATGTTATATTGTAATCATTCTCATGATTATTTATATTACGTTAGTATACTAGGGTTCATCAGAGAACTAGAACCAATTAAATATATGTAGGGAGAGAGAGGTTAAGTTTTACTTTCTTGAAGTGGCTTTTGAGACAATGGGTGCCTGGCAAGTTTGAAATCTTTAGGGCGGGCCAGCAGGGTAAAGCCCTGGGCAAGTTGCCATTTGAATCCAGAGGGGTCTAGAGACAGAAGTCCTTCCTTGCTGGGGAGGGGCTGGAACCCAGGGCCTTCACACTGAGTATGTGAGTCAGGGACTCTCTAAATTGCCCCAGCTGGGCTCAGAATTGTAATCCTCCTGCCTTAGCCTTCTAGAGTGCTGGAATTACGGGCATCCACCCCCATGCCCAGCGCCCTATCTCTTTCTATTAAATTCTTCAACTGATTCGGATGAGACCCATCTGTATGGTGGAGGATAATCTGTTTTATTCAGTCTACTGATTGAAATATCTTACTTAAAAAAATACCTTCACAGAAACATCTAGAATAATGTTGGACCAAATCCTTGAGTACTTTTTTTTTTATCCTTGAGTATTGTGGCCTAGTCAAGTTGATGTATAAAATTAAGCATCACAATCCTTATACTATACTTTTGAGTTCTGTTTCCCTGATTTGGATTTGGCTATTTCTAAGTTTTAATAAGTACATTGCATACAGTTTAATAGCTTTGTACATAAAACATCTTCATCTAATAAATGTTTCCAGGGCTTTATATACACTTTCATTTAAATATGCACGAGGAAAGCAATAATAAATTGATAAGTTAAAATATGTATAATTATTGTAAGTTCTGTGAGAAAAAATAAAACAGGATAAAGAGGTAGAGAAAAATAGAAGGGTGTAGGGTGCTGCCTGATGCAGGGTGGGTAGGGCAAGCTGCTGTGTTAGGTTTCAGTTTAAAGAAGAACTAAACGAACAAAGTGAGAACTGTGGGACTGCATGGATGAGAGGCCTCCTAGATAAAGGGAAGAGCAGCTGCATCCACCTGAGGCAAGGAACATTATAGATTTGAGGCGTGAATGGCCCAAGTGCCATGAGCAGCGGTGCAGGATGGCAGTTACAGGGAGTGAGCGCCCAGACGGGGATACTGCTGCGGTCATGAACAACAGGTCTGCGGGTGGTAGATGAAGCAGTGGTAGAGGGGAACTCTGCACACTCATCTGTTTCTACCTCTCCATGTCATGATTGCACATTTTGAAACTATGTATACTTGTATGTACATGTACAAAGCAATTCAGTGTTATCTTCAGTAGCCCCACCATTTCTAACAAGAGCAGACCAGGGAGCAGTCAGTTACTCCTCATCTTTGCGGTGCCTCTGGAATTCCTAATCTCATTAAAGTTCTGTCAGCTGCCTCTAATAGAAATACTGTTTTGTAGTCTCATGCCCAGGAGACTCCCAAATAAATGTGAAAGCAGCTTATTAATTTGCTGTGATTAGGGCCTTTTTTATTTGGAGGAGATCTGAGAGTATCTGACTCAGTTCCTCTTTATAACACCTTCTTAAGAGTGTTCTTTGAATGTTTTCATAATGTGGCATGCATCTGTGGTGTTTGGAAGCTTGGAAACTCAGTGATCTTAAATTTACACCTAGGGAACCTGCACTTATTTAGGTGTTTTCTTGTGCTTGCAATAAATCTATACATTTCAGAGTGCAGCTGACGATTGCAGGTTTTAACATCTGCTGTCGTCAGAAGCATTTCATGATCTCTCCCAGCAGTTGAGGCCACATTTCTGAACACTTTACTTTTTCCAAATGTATTTGCTGAATAATGGGTTTGGTTCTTCTTGGAACTTGTAAAGTTACCTCATGGAATGGAAAAAGAAGTTTTTGCCAGCAACTGGAACATCTACTTGACTCCCAACTGTGTTCAGCCAAACCACGTTCCGACGTTTGTGCATGATGTGCTAATCATGTGCCCCTTCTGTTGTGCAGTGGTTTGAGTTAGTGACATCAGCCTGCTCTGTGCCTGGGCCAGGCAGATAGCTTGCACTGAAGACTTCGATTACTGAGTTACAAAACAATGTTGATCTGATATATTTGAGTGCTAATTATTTCTTCTGGTTATCTAGATCTGTACATTGTATTAGTTTTTCATCATATTAGCATTTTATGTTTTAGAATTTCAATTTTTATACAGAAGAGTTTTTATGAAAATTTTAGGTTCTTAGTATTTTATTTATATTTCATTTTTCATTATAGGTTAACTAAAAAATGGAATATAAATTTGAGAAAAATTTTGTTAAAAATCTTTTGATATGTTGTTATAAAATTTTTAAAATTTAATTAGACTGTGATCTTTGTAAGGGACTGGCTAAAATGTTTGTATCGTATCAGTATGCTGTATTCAGTAATTACAGAATATTAACTGCCTTTTTTTAAAAAAAAATACGTGTCTTATCTATCATTTTATGGTTTCTAATAATGTGATTTCTTTTGTTTTAGAAAATAGCAAGGCTAGAAGTAATGATTTTGCTGAAAAGAATGGACTTCAAAAATATGAATATGTCATACATCCAAGAACTACAGGCTTCACTTTTGTGGTAGACCGTTTAAGAGCAGGTAGGCACCCATCTCAGAATATACCTTATTTATTAATGAAAGTGGCAAAAATTTCTAAACTTTATATATGGTTCTTTATTCTGATTCACACCAGCCTATTTTGTATAATG
The DNA here is from genome assembly GCF_000276665.1 of Chinchilla lanigera. Taxonomy (NCBI): domain Eukaryota; kingdom Metazoa; phylum Chordata; class Mammalia; order Rodentia; family Chinchillidae; genus Chinchilla; species Chinchilla lanigera. Next base: position 12,361,024 of record NW_004955469.1, read on the forward strand.
GTGACATCTATGACAAATAATCATCTCCATCTGGTAATTGCTACACTGTCATAAAACTGCCTGTGCCTGAAATGAAAGGTCTTGAACCATTATGTAAGAGAAGGTATAAAATTCTTACTTCTTTCCTTAATGGCATTAAGATGCAAATCATAACTTACCACAGTGAAGCTTATTTACAATTAAGTATCCATGATTTTAAAGAAACGTATGCCAGCGATCCAAAAATCACATTGATACAGTAAACCAAAACTGTATCCTACTATTCTGGCTTGTGTTTGATTCTTTTTTTTCTTTTCTTTTTTTTTTTTGATGCTGGGAATTGAACTCACAACTTTGCACTTGCCAGGCAGGTGCTGTGCCACTGAGCTATATCTCTGGTCCCCTGGCTTGTGTTCGAAATTGTTTAGTCACTACTAATATGGCATAGACTTGGGCTTACCGTTCACCTTGTGTTTGAACAGTGAGTGCCTGTCTCCCCACAGAAGCCCATGGAGGAGGTAGTTCTTCTTGGAACTAAGACATTGAAGTGGTGGTGTTTGCTTTTTTGTTTTGTTTTGTTTTGATGCACCATTTATTGTGGCATCTAACTTAGATTCACCCTTCTCAGTCAATAAAATGGTTTAAAGTACTTCTGATAAGGAACACTTTTGTCTATCAAATTTCTTTGTAAATAAAGCATAACTGTGGAATGCATCCTTTGCTAATAAAGATCTTCCTAAATTTAGGCAGGATAATTGAGAGATTATTGTTTAGGAGACAGGATATGTCTAAAGATCTGAAATCTAGAAAATATTTTAGTAGCAGATTGATTTATAACTTTGCTACACATTTGAGGAACATTCAGAACACTAGTCAGCAACCATAATTAGTCATTTTCCTGCCAGAACTAACCTCCCCTGCCCTGTATCTGTATTTTTAAAATTGAAGGAACACGGATAATCCCATTTGCTTCAGCTGGAAAACTAAATGATTATTACGATGATTCATTTTACTTTAGGTTAGAAATGTAGACTGGGATCTACACAATGTAATAACAACTGTAAGAAATATATTGGTGATTGTTAACAGTAATAACTGCTATCATTAATACATTTAGTGGATACAAGGAATTACGATATTTTTATACTTAAATTCAATTAATTAATTAAATTTATACTTAAATTCAATTTAGTCAATCCTCATGACAATCCTAGACCGTAGTTATCACTCATAGTGCAAAACCAGAGCAGAAATTGAGGAGAAAAAACCTCATTAAAGTTACTAGAGTACAGTTTATTTAATTGAATAGCACATACTCTTTGTATAGTAACTTGTTGCTTCCTGTATTTATAGCATGGTTTTTGTCAACCAAGTCTCTAAATCCTAAAGCCCCTGTGTAATAATGATGAGCTGGTGATAGGGCAGAATAAAGAGAGGAAAAACATTTTCATTCAAGATCAGAGGTGGAGAGGATCTTAAAGGCCACAAGTCCAGAGCACCCTGGTAGAAAAGTAATCCCGTTGGTCAGAGGGGCCCCAGCAGAGCTTTCTGATGTTTAGGCCTCTGAGTACTGCACTGATGATAAATTGTGTGGAAAAGAAATTGGGTGCTGAAACAAATGACTATTATAATTAATATTCAGGTGGAACCCTGGAGACTACATATTAAAACAAATTACCATAAAGTAATTTCTTTACTGTTCACACTTGTTGCTGCCTTCTGTTAGGCAATCAGTACAAATGGGTAGGTGAGGTGTTACAACATTAAGAAGTTAAGGATAAAGTTGTAGCAGGAAGTATTGAATAAGAGAAAGTACAAAACAAGGAAAGTAATTGCTATGTGTCTCTTTAGGGTATTTTTCACCGAGATTGAGAACACTTGGAAAACTTACACATATTGTAAAGTATAATACCAATTATGTGACATCATACAGATATCTTGTTTCCATAATAATAATTATAGAAAGTTTACCTTCAGTACTTTGATTTCCACCATTTGTGTACTTGCTTTGGCTATAGTCCTGCTAGATCATAACTCGAGGCTGTGGAATGCTCTACCAGTGGAAGGGACTCGGGCAGTATTACTTACACTGAAAGATTTAAAATTTTGTCTAAAAAGACGTGTAGCCTACCATGTTCTCAAAACATTGTGTATTACACGGATAGATGTCTGTTTCGAGTGATTTATTTCATGTGTACCTCTGATCACAAAACCTTTCAAAATATGACCAATTTTTCTCAATACTGGAATAATCTGGACTCAAAAGTAGGTTGCTAGCTTAGAGGAAAGAAGCTTTACATGAGGAAGGTTCATTGTGTTTCTTTTAATTACACAGTGATAATAAATTCATAACAGTTTTAATTTGTTAATCATTGCACCAGAATTACTTATATTCATCATCATCTCTGTTGTTTCATCATGCTTAATAATAATAGCTTAATTCTTCTTTGACTACAAGTAATGAACTGGCCCGACCATTATTTGATTTTGTTGTACACTTTGTAAACCAATTACTGAGTTGCAATTAGTTTCATCATTAGGCATCAAAAGTGCGCACATTTTTTAAACAGTTTTCAGTTAGGTTACAGTAGCTATGGAGGGGAATAAAACTACATAAAAGTATGTCCTGTCGGAGACGGGACCTTGCCTTCAAGAAGTTTACAATCCTCATAGGTAAAGATGATGTATACTGAGATGGACATGGTAGTGCATTCCTGTAATCTTAGCTACTCAGGAATCTGAGACAAGAGATTTACAAATTGGAGCCAGGTTGGACAACTTAGCAAGACCCTGTCTCAAAATTAAAAAAATAAAGAGTTGATAAGGTAGCTCAGGGCTCCCTCTAATGCCACCCCCCAAAAAATGTATATATTTAAAAGACTAAAAAATAATATAAAGCAAGTCATAGGGTGTATTTTTACATAGCTATGCTGAATAATTATAAGAGTACTCAGCAATGCTGGGTGTGGTGGCACATGCCTGTAATCCCAGCACTCAGGAGGCGGGAGGCAGAAGGATCCTGCAAGATCAAGGCCAGACTGGGCTACATAATGAGTTCAAGGCCAGCCTGAACTACATAGTGAGAACCTGTCTCATACAAATAAACAAAAACAAAACAAACAAAAAAAGAACATTCAGCAGAGGTCATGTAGTTGTGAAATACTGAAGTAAGCCTTCTGGAAGAAGCTGAATTTCCCTTGGCATTAGAGACTGTATATGATCTGGCTAGGCTTGAAAAAACAAGAATGGCTTAGAATGAGTATAAGGAAAAGTGCAGAGTCATGCCAGTGTGGACCTGCACAGCGACCCAGGAAAAAAAATCAGCCTGAAGGAACTGAAGGTTTGTGTTTGTAGCCATTAGCATTAAACAACTTAACAGCCCAAATAGTCATAACTTTAGTTTGTCTCTTTCTACATCTAGTAACTGAAGCAAATCAGCTCATTTATTAAAACTAAATCATTGCATAGTTTCATTTAAGTTGTAGGCTTGAAATAATATTTGAAAATTTTGAGGGGGTGAGGGGGTAGGGTTTCACTATGTTATACAGGCTGGCCTTGAACTTGCTCATGTAGCACAGGCTGGCCTCACACTCAGCGATCCTCCTACCTCAGCCTCCTGAGTGCTGGGATTACAGGCGTGCACCACCATGCCTGGTAGATTTTTTTAAAATCTAAGGCAGTCTATGTTTTTATTCATATTTAGCTCACATGCATAAATTCTAAATATAAAGAAATGAAGGATGGAGTCTTTCCACTAATCTAGAAGATACAGAGCAAATTGCTAAAGAAAATGTAGATTTCCCCCTGGATTAGTGTACTTGAACAGAAGTCTTCACTGTGTTCAGGGAGAGAGAATTGCTTACCTAACACTTGATACACTATGTTTGGCTCTTTCATTTTTGTCCACAGTAGTTCTCATTTGCTCAGAGGAAGTTGAAAGCAAAAGGAATATACCAACTATAGACTGCTCAGTCTCTTAACACCTTTGTCAGACCATTTGAACTTCTTGGACTGTTTGCTCAGTTCACAGCTGCCTGCTGACAGACGAGCCTTCGTAGTGGCTTCTAGGGGCTTTGTGTAGTAGGGGACTAAAGATGGCCAGCAGAGGCTGCCATTCCGTGTGGCTCACACCGTTTATTTCACTCGGTGAACCTCTCCCAGGATTGCATTTCAGTTACCGTGCTTAATAGCCAGAACGTCGTAGGGGGCAGGGGAGAAAGGCAGACAGACAAACCATTGAAACATTGGGTGCATTGTAAATCGTGCACTCTGACCTTTCCATGTGGCCTTTTATTGCTGGAAACTATTTATGAAATACAATAAGACCTTTCCCTTATGTTAAAAAATGTGACTGTACAGTAGACCTTTGACATTTGCTAGAGTATTTTCTGAGACCTTTTCCATTTCCCCAGATTTACAAATATCTTTGTACATTAGCAGTTGACTGTTTGGAGGCCACTTGACAAGGAACAAATCTTTTATCTACTGATGGTGATAAATAAAATACAACAAAATCTAAATATGACTTGGATGCTGATCTGTGGGTAAGCATGTGGGTCTCCTAAATGACTTGGTGATCTATTTACCCCAAAACAGAAATTATTCAGATTTGCCTCAACAGAATTATATATGACTACATGTCAGAGTCAGCCTTCATGTTGACTCTTCAGGTGCCGCGCCTTAGATGGCATTTCTTTTCTTTGTGCATTAATTCCTCCCTTTCCCCACCAACAGAGCAAAAACTGTAAGCCACTCCTGAAGGCAGATCTTACGTTGTGCTCAGTGAGCAGTCATGATCGACTTAATGAAAGGGCATGGAAGCCCTACATTTGTACATAAAAGCACCAGCGAACATTCACAGGTATCTGCCATCTGGCAGGCATTGTGTTGTGCATGTGTTTGCTTATCTTGCCCAAACAGTGGAGTCGTCTGTGGAGTTTTTACAAACACCCATCCTCATGTACAAGGCCAGACTTGCTGAGTCTGCCTCATGATAGGCTTTGGGGCTCACAGTTGCCCCCTCAGCCCTTCCATTCCCTCCATTCGCGTAGGTGTCGCTTAGTTCTTCCATCTAAGCTAGCTGGAGTTTGCCTCTGCTGAGACTGGCTCTTTTAGGCAGCTTGTCCCAGGGTAATTAATATGGCTTCTGAGTAGGTGTAAGTTAAAGTCAGGTCTGTTTGATGCAGATCCTCTTGTTTTTTCCATTATAAGAACTTCACAGTTTTTCCCTTTTTTTTTTTGGTTTTTGGGTTTTTTTTCGATACCAGGAATCAAACTCATGACCTTGCGCTTGCCAGGGAGGCTCTGTGCCACTGAGCTAAATCCCCAGCCCCTGCTTTTCCCTTTCAAATGGTACAAAAATGTAGAGTCCTGCCCACAGCAAGATTTCTGTCAGATCTCTTTGGCTTTACTGTGAGTTTTGTTAAAGTGGGAAGATACATAAAGGGTTTCCCTTATTTTAACCTTGTTATTTTTTTAATCTTGCATGTATCAATTTTTCCTCTGTTTTTCTCATTCTTACAGCACACTTGGAAAACACACACTTATCTTAAAATATAATGCTAATTATGTAACATGATACAAATAGATTTTTTCTATAATAATTATTAAAACATTTACACCAGCATCTTAATTTTTACCCTTTACTTGTTTTATATTTTTGCTAAAGTTCAGACATTGAGACTATTAGTCCATTCTAATTGTGCTTCCATCTTTTTCTTCACTTGTTAGCCATTAAGTGTCAAGAAAAGCTTTGTGACTTGATTTTTCTCAACACTGATTCACTTGTTATAGAGACACTAGTATCTCTTTTAAATAATAAGTATTCTTTTCTATATTAAAAAGTAGAAACATTAACTAGAAAGAAAACAAGGGCACCCGTAGTTGTAACCAGTTGCTTCTCAGAAATATTGTACCCATTTTTTCATTCAGTCTTCTGTGTTTCCAACATGTAGATAAATAGCACACAAGATTAGAGTCGCATTATATTGTTTTGCAAAATATTTTACCTTAGTATAGTGTGAACGTTTACATATAACATGGTTGAGACTTTATAACATAGTTCCAACTTGTTGTTTAAATTTGACTAGTCAGAATTATCCTTGATGCAATGAGAGCCAAACTACTTGAATTAATTGACCGTTCCTGACTGTGCCTTTTGCTTTCTGAATTTTGCCTCAGGTTATGTCTGTCCAGGCTAAATCCTGTAATGCTTTGCTCTCTCTCTTGACCTCTAAATACTGTTATTCCTGTAAGAATCCTCTGAGAATCTTTTCGCAGTTTCCCGTTCCTCTCTAATGGGACTCTTACTGAGCACAGTAGACCTTTATTAATAGCTGCTTGAATACATTTTACCTTTCATTCCTGAAAGGACAGCAAAGGCCAGGTCACCTAGATCATTAGAGACAAAGATTTTATTTCTAAATCCAATGAACACATTTCCACTTTAATCTTCTTCCTTCTCTTAGAACATTTAGCACTGTTGATTCATCTTGATAAACGTTTTTCCTTTAGTTCATCGTATTCCCTCCTGCCTCTCTGGCCTCTTCCAGATGTCTCTGCAGGTTTTTTTTAGTTTGTTCCTCTTAAGGCTCTTCTAGCTTTCTTTGTTCTTTCATTCCACACATTCTTCCTGGGCCACATCATTTAGGTTGGTGGCTTAAAGAATCACCCATATATGTATATATTCAACCAAGTCTGAATCTAAGTGGAAAGCCTTTTTGTACTTCAGAGCTGTCTGTCCCCTTTGCTACTTGGAGGTTCCACAGACGCTTCAGCTTCAGCAGGTTTAAAATTTAACTCTGAATTCTTATTTTCTCTAAACTGCTTTTGGTCCTGTATGCCTGTGCCACGGTGAGGAGGAGGATGGTAACGATAATGGCTAACATCGTGTTTGTGTATTTCATGTGAGTTAGTTCATTCATTCACTCATTCTGGGAGGAGGTGTTACTGTCATCTCCATTTCAGGCATGAGGAAACTGAGATATGGAGAGGTTATAATTAGTCCAAGATTATCCGCCTTTTAAATGACATAAGTGGGAGTCTGGCTGCAGAGCCTTTGTCTCACCTCTGTGGTTCACTGAGGTGCTTAAGCCAGAAAACAGAGTCATTCTTGGTTGGCCCTTCTCTGCCACACTCCCATGCAGTGAAATCTTAAACAAGGCCTTCTGATTCTTCCTCGTAGATGTATCTCAATTTAATCCTTTCCTTTTTCACTGCCATCATGGTCTAAGCATCCCTTGACCTCTCTGAATTGCCATATCGCTGCTCAGCAGGCCTTCCTAGTTCTGGAATCATTTTATCAAATCCTGGGTTTCATAGCACTCCAAGGTTAAATGTCCTTTCTTTAAATGGCTTAGCAGCCCACTCTGGTCATCTGTCCCATCTCCCCAGTTGTATCATTCAACACTGGTGCAGCCTTACTGAACTGCTTGCCCTCGCAGAGGGCACAGTGCTTTCCGTCATCCTTCTGCATGGTTGCTCCAGCCCAGAAGTGGTGAACCATGGCACGCATGCCGCAGTCGGCTGTTTATTGTCATTGAGAGCGCCGAAAGGTTCGCCATCCTTCTCTAGCTCTTGAGCTCTCTGGCTCAGCAATGGTTGTTGCCTGAGATGCAACTTTTGGGAAGCCTTCCCAGCCATTCTTAGGCCTGATGATGTGTGTTCCCTATGTGAATGCTTTCCCTACTATACTTGCTGTATGTACAGGTTTTCCTACTGCATTATCATTCATGTAGTTGTCTGCTCTGTCCATTAACTCTCCGTTTCCTGATCATAAGAATCAAGTCTATTTTGTTAACTTTTATTCTTCAGCTTTCAGCAGAAAGACTGTCATAAAATAGATAACCCATCACAGTTCTTGAGTCAGTTAATTGGTCACTAATTTTATTCCGTATTATGTTCTAGTAAAGACTGAAAATGCAAAGTGGGATCATATCAAATTAAAAAGCTTTGCATAGCAAAGGAGACAACCAACACAGTGAAGAGACAGCCTCAGAACGGGAAAAAATTTTGCCTGTTATCCCTCAGACAGAGGACTAATATCTAAAATATATAAAAAGCTCAAAAAATGATCCCTCCCCATAAAAGACCTTTCAAGATGTGGGTAACTGAATTAAATGGACACTCCTTGAAAGATGAAGTACAAGTGGCCAATAAATACATAAAAAGGTGTTCAGCATCTCTGGCCATCAGAGAAATGCAAATTAAAACACTATTGAGCCTCTTTCTTACTCCAGAGAGAATGGCTAACATTAAGAAACCAAATAACAACATGCTGGAGATGCTGCAAGGAAATAGGAACACTTCTACCTTGCTGGTGGTAATATAAACTAGTACAGCCACCATGGAAATCAATATGGAGATTCCTCAAAAAAGTTAAAACTACGAATTCTATTCAAGCCAGCTGTTCCCCTTCTAGCTATCTTCCTGAAAGTTGAAGACATCATATCACAGCAGTATATGCATACCCTTGTTTATAGCAGCACATAATAGCTAGGTGTTGGAAGCAGCCTGTATATCCATCAGCAGATGAATGGACAAAGAAAAGGTGCAATTATATATAACGGAGTACTACTCTGCCATAAAAGAGAAACGTGAGTCACTTACTAGAAAATAGATGTACCTTAAGACCATAATGTTAAGTGAAATAAATCAGACAAGCGTAAATATCCCATGCTTTCTATTACATGAGAAAATATAAATAAAGGGACAAATAAAAGCTCAATAACAGGAAGTAGGGAGAGGGAGCTTTTGCAAAGGGAAGGGGACCAAGAGATGGAGGAAAGCGGAGAGAAGAGGGGATGGGATGAGGAAGGAATCAAGATGTGTTATCTCCTTGTGTCAACTCCCTGCAAGGAATGTAACCACGAGATACTACACACATGTACTAATAAATTGTTTTAAAACATTTAAAGTGGCAAATATTAAGTATGTATAATGATAGCAGCAACAAAATGTAAAGAAATCAAGGTTAAAGGAAAATAAGGATAAATTTTTTTTAAATGAATGGAAGTTAGCATACAAATTATGTATTATAGATTCTATGTTCCTATAAAATATGAATCTAAAAGTTGGCGGAGCTTTTGGCACCTTCTGCAGAGGGAAGCTGAATGGCATGGTTAAGAAGGTCCATTAGGTTAAAGCAAACCCTGTGCTCAGGGGAGGCGTTTCTGAGAGACCTGTGAATATCTCTCATAGTTCTTTACAAAGGGAACATTGTACTTTGTGGTGACCATGATCTTCTACAACATATTTAAGTTAAATACAACAGCCCCTGTCCCCCTTAAAAATCTCACTGTGTATTCCAGGCCAGCCTTGGACTTGTTTGCTGTGCAGCTGGCCTCAGTCGTCCTGCTTCAGTCTCCCGACTGTGGGGTTACAAGCATGCAGCACCGTGCCCATCTTGCACAACATTTTCAGGGCCATTTGCATGGCCTCTTGGTGTTTGCCTGTATTGGCTGATGGTCCAATGGGAAATAGCAGTGGCATAAGTAGTCAAAACAGTGGAACTCTATGGATTTAGGGTATCTGGTGTCTAATGGTTATGGGCCGATTGTGTGTCTTTCAAACATGCTCCATAAATCATATTTCACTCATTGTGATGTTTTAGTCTTCAGTCTTTGAATATTCTTTGTGAAGTGCCTGTTCTACATATATTTTATATCATAAACTAAGTGCAGAGTTAAAAGCTTTTTTCAGTATTTAGAACTGGGAATAGGAGTCTCTTAGAGAAGCTAAAGAACCTAATGAAATTTCATTCATAAATTAAAGGCCACCTTGCCTCTGCACTGAGGTTGGCCAGTGTGTTGCTCAGAAAAATTTGGGATATATGTGTTTTTGGTCTACTCTGTTTTGTTGTAGGATTGTTTGCATTTGTAACAACATAGTGGCTTGCATATAGTAAGTGAGTCATTGCTCAAAGAAAGATCCTGGTCTGTGTGGTCTTTTTCATTGTTTGTCCTGTGACACCATCCCTCTTCTCTTTTCACCCATGTGGGACGTGCTTTTCTCATGCTATTCCTTCGTTTAAACTGTCCCCAGCCATGTGTCTAGCTCCTTTTGGTCCCCCAGACAGTTGAAGGCTCTCTCACTTCTGTCTCTTGACTTCCATAGGTTCCTGGGGTTTCCTCTTCCTGCTGTCAGCATATTCTGCATTTGTCATAATTACTTTTTGCTGCTTTTGTACTATGAGCTCTTTTCAGATACTGTGTCTTCTTTATTATTAGAGCTGAGACCCTAATGTAGTGTCAGGAATATTATAGGTGCTCAATAAATTTATAGTTTTTGTGAAAATGTTCACAGATGAGCTATTTTTAGCATCTCTCACACATACACCTAATTAGTAGTGCCAACTGCCACCTTCACTGTAGGTATTTTTTTTGGTACCAGAAATCGAACTTAGGACTTTGCACTTGCCAGGCAGGTGCTTGTGCCACTGAGCTATCTCCCTGGTCCAGGGCAGGTATTACTAATTCTTGTGAGATCTCTTTATTGCAACAGAGGTGAGATTTGTGACAGTAGCAGGGGACCACCTGAGGATGATGATAATAACTATCTGTAGACAAATTTCCTCTTTCTTTCAACTAGCAAAGGATAAAAGAGTGACTTTTTTTCTGTTTTAGATGCTGTATTCTACCAGATGAGAAATACAGAAACTTGGATGAATAAAATCTTGGCATTTTATCATATAAAAATTAAAGTGTACATGAGGTTCTTAATATTTTTGTGGAATATTAGTATTTTACTCAATGAGTTTCAGATTCTGAGATGTTGTTACAGAGGCAGTATTGTAGCTTTGGACCACTCTGTATCTCTTCGACTCTTGTGGGAAAAAATTGTGTCTTGGAGTTACAGACTTTTTCTAATATGAACCAGCTATAATATGCCTGCCATTGTAAAAGCTATATGTAGATTATAATGACTACATGTCATTAATAGAAAAATTCTCAAACTGTATGTCCTGTTACTAGAGGATTATCATTTTTATAGAGGAGTGAAAAGCTATATACTTGTAATTTACTCATTCAAAAGGCTTGTTTGTACCTAAACATTGGTGTCCTGTCATAACATTTAAATTATTTTCTTAGAAGTAGCACCTTGAGCATTGATAACTGTGACATTTTAAAAATCTTTATTTTAAAATTTAGAATTTTGGAAGAAGCTTCTGTAAGTAAACCGTGTAAAATTGTCTTTGAGTGCTAACTGCTGTGGTCTCTGCACTGAACATACAGAATATTGTTACATATGATGAAGTCTCTCTCTGTTTCCCTCTGAATGCAGAACAATACTGTGTCATAGTGGGAACTCACTGTATGACCAATGCCCGCTAAATGTTTGTGTCCTAGAGGGCTGGGGATTTAGCTCAGTGGCAAAGCGTCTGCCTGGCAAGCGCAAGGTCGTGAGTTCGGTTCCCGGTACCGGAGAAAAATCAAAAAAAAAAAAAAAAGTTTGTGTCCTAGAATATTGTTCGAAACAAAGTATTTGAGAGGATTTCATGTGAGTATACAAAATGTATGTAACAATATACTTCAGCTTCCTGTTCATATGAAAATCAAAAACTTATTCTCAGCGAAGGTTTAGGCCTAAATCTAAACACTATGACCCTTTGAGTCCAGAAATTCATCTTAACAGGAACATATGTTTGCATTTTGGTTTTCTAGTGTATAATTTTATTGTGAATGTATTGTATTTCTTTTTTGGAGTTGTCCAAAAAAGGTTTATGTTTTCTCTTCTTTATTCTTGACATGTGTGTCCCTTTCATTACTGAGAAAGGTTGTGCCTTTTCTCTTTTAGCTTTGTAGATTTTCTTCTTTTATTCTTTCTGAAATTTTCCAGATAAGGTCTTTTCTTGCATTTAAAAAAAAAAAAATCAATTGATGTTTGAGTATTGCAAAGTCACATTAAGACAATACCACATCTTTCTGGGATGTGTGTGTGTGCATGTGTGTGCACATACAATCCAAATTTACATGCCTTTACTCTTTAAAAAAGAATTCTGATAAGAAAATAGTTCCAGAAGAACAAGAAAGTAAATATAGAGATTATTTACTTATTAATGTTGACATTTGGGGCTGATTGGTTCTGTCAGTATGTTTTCTACCTTTTATTTTACTTACATTATTATATTTTTATGTAAGATACAAAAGTACTTGTGTATCATATAAAGGTATATAGGCTCTCTACGTTTACTATGTAACCACTAAAAACACTCGGACCCGCTATGTTGTAGCATCTGGACTCACCAAACTGCTCCTCGTGCAGTTACTGTAGACTGACTCCTCAGTTCTACACACAGTGTGAGACGTTGAAAGCACATCGGTAAGCACATCATTCAGCTCCCTTCAGCAGTGAAGTTATTTAGGAGAGTAAAGCATGTGTGTCACAGTGGCTTTCATCCCTCCACACACACGAGCATTAGGTCTACCCATGAAGTCAGTCCAAGGATTATCATATTTGTATGTTTACTGACTTTGAGAATCTGTCAAAACTTCATTTTTTTTGTTTTTGTTTTTGTTTTTAGAAATGCATATTTTAATGTGCTTCATTTTGCGGTAATTCGTAACTTTGTCCAAAAAGTTTCACTATGGCTCACTCATCTCTTTAAACAAGGAATAGTAATTAGAAGCAAAATTAAAATAAGAAAACCACTAATTTACAAAATTTTAATCAATCTTTGTTTTAAAAGTGTGTACCTTTTCCAATTATAGGCTTGTTTGATTATAATGAACAGTGTGTTGGATTCTTTTATTCTGATAATATACTTGAAAAAAATAGCTGCCTTAAATCTCTTGACAGCAAGCTTCGTGATTGTACTGTTCCTTTTTTTTCTTTTTTTCATCATTACCGATTTATTTCAGCTGTTTATGTTACATGCCTAATTATGATGGCCAGGATGCTTTTCTCTGACAAGTATCTCAGCACTGTTGAGTAAATATTTATATGTGATGTTTCATTGTTATTTAACATTTTAAAGTAATCTACAGTACATGGGTCTTTGTGGACTTTTCAACAACTAGTCTTTGGCAGTGTGATGGTGCCACACAATTTCTTCAACACTAAATGTGAGAAATTTGTGTGGAGAGTTTTTTTATCTGCAGATTAACAATCATTTTCTTTAAGGGGATAGGACTTCAGAAACTCTTAATTCTTTGGCTTAATTTTGCATTATATGCAGTCAGAAAGTAGTTTGGTATCCTATCTAGAAACTGACAGAATTTTTGAGGTTCTATGAAAGTTTCAGAATCCTACATTCAGTTTATTTATGACTTGTATCTTCCCTTTTTCCTCATAGAATTTTATATAACCTTTAGCAAGATGAAAATAAGTGAAATGTGGCCCATAGAACCAAAGTCAAGTAATAAAGTATGTGTAGATGGACTTGGAGGGAAGGCCTGTTATTATCCAAGCTAAGGAAAGCTTTAGTGAAACATAAACCTTAGCGCTGACCCTAGAAGTCAAGGCACAAAGGGCCTCCTGTATTTTTCCCACTGCATTAAGTTCTTGGTGATTTACAATGGCATTTCTAGGCATAGTTACTATTCTTCTTGGGTAGATCTATTAATAGCACTCCTCAAAGCTGGATAACAAACTGTTCCTACTTTTGCAGACCATTCTTCTTAGATGCTGTTATTATAAAATCTACCACCCTGACCACAATACACTTCCTTCCATGCAGGAGAAGAACTTCATACTCTTCCTGGTGTGAGTACATGGAAATTACCTGTCATCTGTAATACCTAGAAAGGAAGGGAACACTCTTTTCTGACTCATAAGATTGTTCTTTTAAAGTCATGTGTATTGAGTATATATAAACATTCTGAAGGAAATGTGTTTGTTATAAATACATATAATCTGAATTTTAAGTAAGGCCTTTGTCTTACAGTTGATATATTATCAAGGAAGACTGGTGATAGCCTTAGAAAAGTTTATAATGAACCCAACTCTGTGCACACATTTGTAAAGTAAATGCGTCCAGTTCTAATCCAGTGCTACAGGAATGATATGTAAGTACCGTACGCAGAAAGCGTATGGTTGTTAGCAACACAGTGAGAGAGAGAATTTAGGAAACTGGTCTTTGAGTTAGTTCCTGAGAAGTGGTAGAATTTGAATTGGGAATGAAGTTTAAAGAGAACAGTTAGGGTTAAATAACTTGCAGTTGATGCTGCCCTATTAGAGCCCAGAGTTCATCTTATTAATCATCAAGAGCTAAGGTAGAAATGTAGTCTTGGTTGTCATGAAATCTGACTTCTAACGAAGTAGAAAATGAAAGGAATCAGAAATAGTTGGAGTTATGAAGGTGGATGACTTTATAAATACTATTAAGACTGGTAAGTAAATTGTTCCCTTCTTAGTATTCTATGAGTATTATTTTCCTAGGTGGTTTACTACTTGTTCTCAGATAAAATAAGATCTCTGCTTTGTCCTCATCCCAGTCATCCCAAAATAGTGTCTTGTTCTCAGATTCCTGTATTAATTATGTTCAGTTTTTAAAGGGAGACTCAGTAGAAGTAATTATACCTCATGTTTTTTACATCTTTTTGAATCACAAGTGAGGTTATTTACAAACTGTATGATATCATATAGTAGGAATAGAGGATGATTCATCCTGCTAACAAAGATGTTTCCTTGGAAAGAATCACTAAAGTAATCTCACATTGATGTCTTTACAAATGGTTTTCACAGTTAGGAAAGTTTATCTTTTCTGTATATGGCTGTAAATGGTCATAATCTTTTATATCTACAAATATGGATTTGACCGAATCAATCTTTCTCAGCTATAATTGGCCAGTTTGCCAGATTGGGTTGATATGGCAAGCAAGTTCAATGAGAAAGGCATTCACAAGAAAACTGAAAAGGAAGGATTGAATAAAGCTTTATTAAGCCAGCTGATGGACAGTCTCTAACCAGGAGCCAGAGAAGATGTCCATGCCAGTCTGGGTCTCAACTTTGGTTTAAGTACATTTTAGGTTTCCATAGTAACCATTACCTCATTTTTGGGAATCTTACAAGAATGTCACACAATTATCACAAAGTTTACTTCTCCCAGAAGCTTTTGGACAGCTGGATTCCAGATGACCATTGCAATTTAACTTTTAGCCTACTTCCCAATTTGTCTGTTCTGTTCTGTTCCCATTTTATGACTCTGTTCTCCTTTAAGTGGGTTGATAATTAACCAAAGGGGCTGGGGTGAATAGTGGGGTCAGCTACAGCCTAAGTGAACTTAAGTGACTTCTTTTAATGTGGAATTAAAAAAAGAAAATGGAGTCTCTTTTGCCCTGTCAAGGTATTTACAGACCTTAATGAGTTAATATTCTGTAAAACATCAGCATTTTTCTGGACTCTAGAAACCAGTCACATCATTGGACATAAAATCTGTGAAGAAATTTTTGGGTACTCATTTTTGGTATCCTTAGAGAATAGTTTTATAGGAATGGGCATGACAGAAGCCACATTTGGGTCAAGACTGATGTGAATGGAGACAGTTTTGATGACACAGAGTTTGCAGATAAAGAAGAGGAAAAAGCTCAAATAGTGAGCAGAAGGGAAAGCCACATCACGGATGAACAGGGGAGTAGAGTGTTTTTAAAGACTGAGAATATTCAGTAGAAGAAAACTGAAGGTAAGAAGAATGATGGAGCTATTTTCTGAAAAGTCAGAAAAGGCTAGGAATAGAAATAAAATTAAGAGGATTACTTATTTTCTAAGGAAGAAGGCAAGTTTGACCCTGAGGATGTGTTCTGGTTCTGGTGGGAAGAAAAAAGGGCTGCTCTGTGGAAGGCTCTGTAAGAGTTTGAGTAATCTGAAAATGATGGGGGAATAGATGGATGAAGGGGATGATTAATGAGAGTTTGGAACAATTTTTATGGAAAAGTGTTTTTTAAAACAGGGTCTTGTGTAGTTAAAATTGGCCTTGAACTCACAGTGGAGCCTAGGCTGGCCTTGAACTTGCTCGGTCCTCCTTCCTCAGCTTCCCAGGTGCTGGAATTACACCCTGCCCGGCTACATGCTCCTTTATGCCCAACTAACAGTCAGTTGTTCAGCTAAGAGTGCTATCAGTCTGCTTTCAGTCTTGTACAACAACCAAGTGGCTCTTAAGATAGGGAAAGAAACTTTGGAGAAAGGGAAAGGCATCTGGTGGAGGGAAAGGAAGTGAGAAATGATCAAGATACAATCTGTGTGTGTTGTACTAATTCACCAAAACATATGTAATACTATATAACACAAACATATACTAATAAAAAATAAATTTTAAAAGAGTCACATCATTTGCAAGTATAATGTATCTTCTTTACTAAATTATAGGTTTCTTTGGGGAAGAATCATGGGTCTGTCTGTGTGTTTTTCCTCCTTCCACCCTCAACCCCTCACCACCCCAACCAACCCTGCCTAGATCAGCTAAATTGTTCAATAAATAATGGAAGGAACAAACCTAGTACAACCATTATGGAAACCAGGATGGAGACTGCTCAGAAAACTAAAACTAGAAATTCCATTCAACCCAGCTATTCCCCTTCTAAGAATCTTCCCAAATGAGGTAGAGACATTATATTACATTCGTACCTGCATACTCGTTTATAGCAGGATAATTCATAATAACTAAATCTTGGAAGTGGCCTATATGCTTATCAGCTGGTGGTGAATGGATAAAGAAAATGTGCTATTTACATACAGCAGAATACTACTCTGTCATAAAGAACGATAAACTTGAGTCATTTGTAGGAAATGCATGCACCTTGAGACCATAATGTTAAATGAAATAAATCAGATATACAAGCTTAAAATATCACATGCATCCTCTTATGTGAAATACACAAAATATAAATAAAAAGCAAAATAAAACTCCATAGGAAATAGGGACATAGGTCTTTTCCAAACAGAGCAAGGGGGCGGGGGGAAAAAGATGGAGGGAGGAAAGGGGGAGGGGATGAAAGGAAATTGAGATGTGTTATGTACATGTACCAACTCTCCATGCGGAATGTAATCATTAGATGCTACAAACACATACTAGTACAAAAAATTTAAAAAGAAAACCCATTACAGTGTACAACCAAGGTTTATAAGGGAGCAGTAGGCCTTTATAGGAAAGTAAGGTTTTTCAGAATTCTTAGAAAATTATTTTATACATGTTATAGCTTATCTCTAGATGTCCCCCCAAAGCTTTGTGCATGCTCACAGGTGGAGCTTTTTGGAAGTGAAGAGGCCTAGAGTTTATGAATGTGGACTAAGGGTGTGTGATTACTAAATTAGTTTACTGATTGGTTTAGCGTAGTTCTGGGTATGAATAATGGAAAACACCACCCTATGTGTGGCACCAACCAGTTGAATTGTAGCTTGGGAGAATATAAAGGGAAAGATGGAAGGCAGGCTCACTGCCTTCTTGCCTGCCCTGCCATGGACTGCTTGTCCCCTGCAGTGCCCCTCTGCCATGCCACTCTACTGTGGAGTCTGGAACCTCTACAGACCGAGCTAAAATAAACCCTCCTTTAATTTTGGGTGTTGTGAATTTTGCCTCAGCAATGAGTAAATAACTAGGACAATACAGACATAGATAACTTGCTTTTCACAGTAGATTGAAATATATTTGTAGATGATTAGCCTATGTTAGTGGCTCCAAAATATTTAGTGTTTAGCTTATTTAAATGATTTTAACCATTAAAGCCCACTCCAAGCAAAATCACTGTTGTGTATTACTTTGCTTATTATATAACTTTTACTTTAGCTTAACCTTTACCTTAGCTTTTCTAATATTAGTAAACTAATGCCATAATTTACCATAAACTCAAAGATGACTTTTTAAATTTCTTCCTCTTAGATTTCCTTTTAAAATTTCTTTTAGTTTGTTTCTTACTCGGTGACTCATTGTGCTTTGTTAAAGGAACTTTGTGTCCCTACTTCAGCATCTTTCACTCTTGCCTTACAAGGTTTGGCTGAGAGAAGAAAACTCAGGATGAAAACAGCAAAGAGGCAGCAATTATAGAAAGTAGGAACGCTGGGTGTCACAAAGTATGATGGAGAGTGCCTGAGAAATCTTAACTTTATGCAGCCTTGTGTCCATTGGCAAGTAGCTCATAGCATTTCCATAAATTGAAGCAGATTGCTGTTCTCTTATAAAGGTCATCCTCTTCTATGACTTTAGAGTTTTTAATAATTCAGATATTTGTATTCTGCTCACCATGTTTCTTTCCTGTGAACCAGTTTATTTTACCTTATACTCAGCTCTGATATTTTTACCAAGAATTTTGGTGTGTACAAATTTAAGATGTGCTGAATTAGCCAATAGATACAGCTGGCTTTTTATTGGATATTCATTAAAAGAATGTTGTTTTAGTTTATGGTCAAAATAAAATTCAATATTTAGATCTTAAATTTCTGTAAATTTCTACATTCATTTGAAGAGTGAAACCAGAAGTTTCTCAGACAATTTTAATGCTCTTTTGCCATTTTGGATATGGAGATACAGCTAGTAGTTATAAAACCAGTTTCCATTTCTGTGAACTCCAAGATCTTATGCTTCCTGTTTCCATTGATACGCCATCCAAAAATAGTCCTCTGAATTACCACAATTGCAGTCTTAGCCTCTGGCCACATTGTCCTTATCACAAGCCTAAGGAGCGTGTAGTGGGACTGTTTCCTTCTTGTCTCAGTAGTACTGGTCCATCCACTTGTGTCTAGGTTTTACCAACTTAATCACCACTTCATTCTCTGGCAAAATATTGCTAAAGTCTTATATTCTGACCTTGGGATGGTGATCAGAGCAGATAAAACTTTCAACTTCAGGTCTGTCTGCTGAAATTTTCCAAATAGGCCAATATATTAGCACATGAAGTTGATAAAATGTGGAGAAAAGAGGAGAAGCGGTGTTGACAGGCCAGAAATTTTGCCATCATTTTGTTGTAATTTTTGCTGAAACTATTAAGAGCCTAGAAAATCCCAGTGGGTTGAAACCTAAGTGATGGGCTACATACAGGATTTTAGCTTTGTGTTGGTTTGTTTTTTTCTGCTGAACTTACTTAGTAGGAATATTTAGAATGGGCAAGAAAATGAAAAAAAGGCCCATTTCTTCAGTGAAGCTTTCTCTAAACTTGCTAGAAATAATCTGCCATTCTAATGAATTTCTGCAGCAGCTCCTATAGTTCCGCTAAGACTCTCAGTTTGTGTTGTGGTTGTGTCCATGAGTTCCTCTTTGCTACATGGTGAACCTATTTGCTGCCTTGCTCGTGATTCCTGTTTTTCTTGTGTTCACGACACACAGCCAAAACAACTTCGTTGTGGCTGCTCTTGTTCCCGTCCATTCTGGCTGGCTGGCTGACAATTAGAATGACTTTAGTATCAAGAAGGGCTTCATGGTGACTTTAATTCACATAAAAAACTGAAAGAGTAAATAAAATCCAAAAGGTACAATAGATATTGTGAAAGGGAAAGAAACTGCTAGGGAAAGGATAAAAGAAAGAAGAGGGGAAACACACACACACACACACACACACACACAAACACAAGATAGAATAATTGTACGACTAATTTCTATTGGTTTATTGAAAGGAACAGTTAATGCTTAATCTTCTGACCAATTCTGCATGCTTATATCTGGTAATCTGAACAAATACTTTGAAGATAACAGCATGCACTATTAACAACCATTGTTGATTTCCTATCACCTTGTTTTGAAATTCTGTATTGTTTTTAATTTTTTTATTTTCTTTAAAATATAGATATATATATATATGTGGTACATATAGATGTCACAGTCTTAAATAAGGTAAAGATTTTACCACGTTGTATAGTATATATAGCTTGATGGCAGGGTCATACTATGGAAGGTCCTTTCTTGCTGTAATTCTTTCTAGCTCATTGTATATATATAATTGGAGTGTGTCTTCTAAGCAGCAGAATTTGGTTACAGTTGCTGATGCAGCTCAGGAAAGGAATTTTCCATAATGATCATTAGCTCAACTTTTACCATTTTAAGAGTATCAGATCTTTGTAATGATAAAATCCACAAGAACCATTGCTATCCTAATAAGGAGCCACTATTATCATACATGAGTAAAAATCAAGTTTTACATAGAGTGATTTTGTATTAGCCACGTGATAAGCCCTATAAGGTAAATATGGGATAAATAAGAAATAATCATCAGGGTGACAGACATTTTTCAAACAACTCCATCTGTGTTAACCATCATCTTATCTATCTTGTTGTCTTCATTAAAACAACCCACCAGGCATATTGGTGCATGCCCATAATTCCAACCCTAGGAGGCTGAGGCAGGAGGATTGCTGAAAGTTCGAGGCCAGCCTGGGCTACACAGTGAGTTCAAAGACAGCCTGAACTATACACAGAGACCTTTTCTCAAAACAACAATAACAACAAAGTAATCTCCAGGCCCCACACTTCTTCCCTGCTGCACTCACAAGTGAAAGCTGTTCACTTTCTCATATCTCACCTGCCTTCACTCACCTCTGATTTACTGTCTTAGAGTTTAAAAAAGAAAAACCCCTGATTTTTCCTATTAGCCATTTGCCATCCAAATACAGCAGTCTTTACTCCTTCAGATATCAGTCAACCCTTCACTACATCCTCTGCCTGTGATTTCATTTCACCGGAGCGGGAAGACTGGGCAGCTGGCTCTGTCTTCTATTCCATCCTGCCCTGGCCATCTTCTTCCAGCCTGGTTTCTTGATCTCTTCATTACCCATACCACTTCATGCTTTGGATATTGCTCTCTGGAAGTGCTCTACCTATTAAACATTGAATTGAAATGTCTCACACCCGACCAGTGTGTTATATTCCCACCTGTGTCAGTGTTACTTCCCTTATGGCTGTTCTTCTCTTGCATGAAGATTTTTCTTCCCTTAATGCCCTTGTGTATTTTCCTATTCCATCACCACGTTCCCGTGTTCATATTTTTCTCTCATTCCACCTATGCTCTGTGGTCCACTGATTGTACCAGCTCTCGCCAGTGTCCTCCACACCTTAGCCCTCTTACCCTGGCGTGGCACACGCCTGTCAGAGGAGCAGTCCTGGCTCTTGTCAGCTGCCTGCCTTCTTTACACCTGCACGACTTCAGGCTCTGCTAGAGAACATCTCCCAGCCGTGCTCGTTACTGCCAGAGTAAATTCTTGGTTGCTGTGTTAGTATTCTAGGACCACTGTAACAAGTTACCACAGACTGTTTTGCTCAAAGCAACAGAAATTTACTGTGTCACAATCTGGGAGCTAAATGCCAGGGACCCACAGGGCTGTGCTCCCTCTGGAGGCTTTAAGGAAGAATTCATTTTTGCTGCTTCTGACTTCAGTTCTGATGATTGCCAGCAATCTTCGGCACTCTGACTTGTGAGGGCAGGACTCAAGTGCTTCCCTGCATCTCAGTCTGGCCTTCTGCCCTGTGTCTCTCCTTTTGATTAAGATTACCACGTATACTGGGTTTAAGGCCCACCTCATCATTACTTTATTAATTATATCACAGACAACCTATTTCCAAATAAATTCATGTCCTAAGGTTGCAGCAGGGATGAATTTTGGGGTGTCACCATTCAACCCAGTACAGCTGTCCATTTCAACGGTATCATCATTGCTGGTTGATCATTTTACTGTTTCTCTAGTCAACTTTCCCATTTCTACAGTAGAATGGGAATATTAAGTCTCCCTTGCCGATCTTCAACACTCCCTCCTGCATATATGTCATTAATGTATGTTTAAGCACTTGCTAATGGTCCTTTACCACATTTAATGTTCAAATGTCTTTAGTCCTTAGAGGACAAAAAAAAAAGGAAAACCACCAAAAACTATACACCTACGTGGTACTTTTTTAAAATTAAGTTTATTGGTCATTTTAGACATAATGATTACATTATAGGGAATATATAACTGTACATGATACAACTTGATTCTTTTTTCCTATCTCTCTCCCCTCCCTTCCACCCCTTTTCCCCTTGTTATTCACAAAAGCTTTGTTTCCATTTTTTCCTTCTTACATGGCACTTTTTTAACGCCATGTCCCACCTACCCCTACTCTAGCTTCCGTTGTACATCTTCTCTTCAGACCCGAGCTTCCTGGAAGAACTGTCAGTTTTGTCCACTGTATCCTTATCCTCTCATAACTCTGCAACCCTGTGATCAGTCTTCTGTCTTTTAGACTCTCCTAAGCCTGAACAGTCAAGTGACGCTCAGCTGTAAACTCCAGACCTTGTGCCTCCTTATCTCCCATTAACACTTGGCCTGGATGGACACTGCCTCACCCTGGTCACATTCTCTGCCCTCGGAGATGTTTGGGAGACTTGATAAAGAGAATAAAGGGCTTCTCAAATGAAATCTAAGATTTGACAGTTTTCTGAGCTAACAGAGATTTTTGGTTCTCTTTGTTTATAAAACTTCTAGGCAATATGTGGCTATTTAAAGATAGTAGTGCCTTTTTAAAAAATGATGTTGAAGCTGCAGAATGCAACGTGTTTCTCATGTGGTTACCCTAATTTCAAAGAGGTTATTTTTAGTAACTTTGTTGTTATTGTAAAATTTTTCAGAAATAGAAAAGCACTCTAGGGAAACTAAATAGAAATTAGCTGTGCTGTTTTTAAAAATCCCCAGATCTAAAGATATAGACTTTGATGTGTTAAGTTAATCTTTTGAGGTTTTGAAGTTTGAGAAGTTTTGTTTTGTTTTGTTTTTGTCTTTTTGAGACAGGATTTCACCATGCACTTCAGGCTAGCCTTGAACTCATAGCAGTCCTGCCTCAGCCTCCTAAGTGCTGGGATTACAGGCATGAGCCACCATGACCAGCTTGTTTTGTAATATTAAAAGGTTTTTATATTTATAAAAATAGGTTCATTATTTAATGATTGTTTCAAAGTGGGTAGGATGGCAATGTAATAAGAAAAAGGGAAATAAATGCTGTAAGAGTTATGCAGAACGTACATTCATCATTGCACAGTTCATTCCTTCCCTCCCTCCCGTAATAATATCTCTGTATGAAAACTCAGATAAATCATTTTTTTAAACATAGCTCTCCCTTTGGATAAAAATAGTTGGAGTCTGTTAGAAGTGGAGTACTTGGATTTTATCCAAGATCAATGATTAAAAGATAACTGACCAGTCTTTAAGTTGTTTTGCCATTTCAGATGTCCTTGATTCTTCCTACTTTAAAGATACAGGTGAAATACCAAAGTAATACTTTAGTAATACCAAAATATTCTGTCGTGGTGGCTCTGTCAGCCTAGCTCCTCAGCCTCGGTATCTCTCTCCAAGTGTCCACCAATCATTTGCAGGTATTGCTGTCTCCTGGGCTCTGGCCTTCCAATAGAAGTCTGCCTGCTCTTCATTGCATCAAACAAAGCACCTTGATCAGAACATCTGACTCTATACCAGCTGGTAGTGGCCTTCAAGCAGGGACTGTGTGCTCCCTGCTGCCAGCCCCAGGCCTCCCAAGGGCTTAATTAATGGCTTTGAGCCCCTCCCTGGGAAGGGCTTCTCCTCAGCTTTAATTAGAATCTTCCCCACCCCCACACCTAATCCTTGTGGGAAAACACCTTGCTTTTCTTTCCAAATTTTTCATACCATTGCTACTCCTGGGTCCCTCAAACATCTTCAGAGACCTCATCCAGAATGCCATGTCATTCATGCACATAAATAGGAGTGGGGAGAGGGCAGGAAAGTGAATGAAAATTCACATTGCAGATATTACTAAATCTGTCACGAAGCAGAACTCCAAGATTCTGAGGCCTCAGCTTCTCAGTTTATCCTTTTGTTTGGCTGTTTCAAATTAAAGACCCAGTAAAACCTAGTGAAAAAAAACTTCAGTAATCTTCAGCGGACGTTTAGGAAAAAAACACTTTTTCTCCATTGTGAATTGCTACAAATTTGATTGTTAGGCAAGGTTTTGGTAAACAGTACATCAGTAAATTTTGTAAATTGGTTATTTGGCAGACTCATCCTTTAGCACATTGTCCTGCTTTCCAGTTCATGGGGTATTAAATCCCAGAGTCACTCGGGACTTCTACTGCCATACCTCTTTCGTGACAATGGGCATCAGAAACACCTTTTAAAATACTATATAGTGTCTTTCAGTTGAAGTGTTGGCTTCTGGTTAGTTTTATTGAGAACCAAATGTCATCTCTTGGAGGTTTGGTGTGTGTAACATGGTCACAGTGGTTCTGCCATGCGGTGTTAGAGTGCTGGCAACAGAGCCAGGTGGTGACCGTGGCTTTATTTTCACTTGGAAGAATTGAGGACAAGGTGACAAGTGGAGTATGTGTTTCTGCCAAGCCACAAGGGTGCCATGTTGAGGCTAAAAAGATAGAGGAAAGGACAAATATATGGGGACCATCGTCTAGGGGAAAACTTGACTGCTGAAGATTTAGACAGCTGATTAGGAACATAGCTTCTTCTGTTCATCTAATTCCTAAATTGTAAAACTGAGATATTTGATTTGTAAATACAATATTATTGGAACAGCTTGAGTTTGTGTAGTACACATGATATCTTCTTTTAAAGCAAACAAAACAAAACATGTATATACCAAGAACTTTGATATAATTATGTCTATTTTATTTTGCTATTCAAAGCATATTAAAGTACCCAACAAGGAGGAGCAGTTTAGGTCTGCTGATGATCTTGCAAGCTTTTGTGTCCCATCTGATGTCTTAGATAGAAAACTTAGTAACAGGCCATGATTATTTCTTGCCTGTGGTTGGAAAGAGTTCCTATTAATAAAACCCCATATCTTAAGGGGTGATTCCAATTGCTTTTGCGTTCTATATGACATTTTAAGTTTTATTTTATGGAATTCTTTTGTTTTAAAAGAGAAGTGATGATTATGACTTCTCATGATCAGGAGAGTCCAGGACATCTGCCGTCATTGCCTTGCAAGTACATTTTATTTTGTTTATGTAATCATTCTACTCTTGCACTTTGTCTGGAAAGGATTTTTGGAGCCTGCTTTATCTACAAGAATTCTGGGTCCTTTTGCATAGCCTTTCATCCAAATAACCTCCATGTGATTCTAGAACATTTGTGAGTGAGAAATTTTTTGCTAGCTACTTAAACTTTTGTCATTGACTTTAAAATGCTTTTAACCAGTGCTTTTGATGGATTTCCTTTGGGATAGGAAAAAAAAATACTTGCTTCATTATTGTTTAGCTAAATCAACTTTGAGTAACAGGGGAAATCCTTTGATTTCTAAGAAGTGATGAATGAATTAGAAAAAGTGAAATAATTGATTTGCCAAATCAACAAGCAATAAAGCTATTTATTTCCCATTCTGATGTGGTGACCCTGATATATATTCTGGGTGTGATGAGTCATATCTTTCACAAGTAGGAAGGGAACAAATAACTAGCTTTCTTTAGAATGGAAACTCAACATTAAAACAGGTCATCTATGTTTCATTATTGAAACTCATTTCATTTCATTAATGAAACTCATTTCATTATTTGAAACTCAAGAGTTTCAGGAATAAATTAGCAACATGGTAGTGACATGGAAATATATTGCATATACATAGAAAATTCAAATATTTGAGCATGCGTGCAGAAGGGACAAGTCAGTTTAACTTTTATACTAATAAAATAAGGCTCAAAGGTGCCAAATATCCCATTATACTAAGAAAAGTAGTAAATCCTAGTAAACTAGCAAGAAGTACCCAACCAAAGCTAATGTGACTTCTATGGCTTGTCTCGGTATCACAAATAATACCTACCTGCTGTGATAAGTTTAATATTCTAAAATTTTCCCCGTTTTTCTGTCCAATTTAGAAGCAAAATCAGATAATAGGTAATTTGTTTTGCTTTTGTCAATCAGCAGATAAATGAGTGCTACTTTCACAGTTTGGGGCATTGTAAAAACAGGTCATATAACTAAATTTGGAAATGTAAATATTACTGCTGTGAGGGGGGTGCCGAATTACTTTGCAACCTACAGTGTGATGACCAACTTCCTAAACTATTCTATCATAAAACAAGGACACTTGCCTTACAGCTGTGTTGTCAGGAACAAAGACATCTGTGTGAGGAACATAGCTCCTACCTCACTACATCATAATTATTAGTAAATACATCATTACAAAATACTTGTTACTAATTATTAGTTTCAGTACAGTTTCCAACAGCTGCACTTTGAGTTTAGTGTTGACCTTAAGCCTTAAAAAGTCCAATGTAAAGAAAGAAGACTTTGGGACTACTTTATGACATTTTATAAATAAAGTAGCCTACTTTTTACTTTTTAAATTTGTTATTATCTACAGATGTTTAAAGCAACTTTTACATTCATGTGCTGTATTTTGGGAATTTTACAGCAGCCATAGAAGAAATGATCTTATAAGAAGTTTTGCCAAGCACGTACTATAATCAATCCCTGAAAATACAAAAGTTAATGAAGCATAGCCCTGCTTCACCTAATAGCATAGAGCATACAGGTTACTACAGGAGGCTGACATGTGAACAGTTAAATAATGTACCACACTATTTCAACTTTCTTCGACTTGAATAGCCAGCCAGTCCAAAGCTGAATTCCTATACATTTTGAAAATTGAATCTGGCTGTTTATCTTCTGAGAAAGCGTACTGCTTCACCTCCTCTGCCGCAGAGTTATCCATTCCTTCCTTTGAATGCTTCTGTGTCTTCTGTAGTTTTACATCGTCTTTATCACCCAGTATAGTAAATTGCTTATTTATGTGCCTGTCTCTGCTACCAGACTATAAATGACCTGAGAGTTACTGTTTATCTTTGGTGATCCACACTCCTGCCACGGGGCTTAACGCCTACTAAACACTTCATAAATAAAGATGAGTGGGTACTGTCTCCTCGTGTTCCCTCTCCAGTCCTTTTCCTGCATTCCAACATACACGTTAGACAGAGATGGAGCATCAAAGAGATAAACTAAAACTCAGGTACAGGAACAAATATTAAAAAATAACCTTGATTGATAAGATGCCATTCTTTCTTTTTCTTAATAGGTCCACTCAAGTATTATAAAGCCCTATTAATTTAAATTTCTCAGTTGAATATGAATTATCTTCTTTGGATAATTGGACTGAAATGTATCATTTCATTTATGAGGAAGAGGGCTCCTAAACAGAGAAACTGAATAAAACTTGGAAAATTGTTTACTACATTGCATACATTTTATTTTAGTAACATCTATTTAAATATATTTAGTTATTGCATTAATTATAAGTACAGTGATACCTCAGATATTGAAGGGCCCCAGGCTCAAACTTTCCACTACTTGAACAGCAAAGTTTGAAAACAGTCTGCTCAGTGTTTGTAATTTTGCACCTGAAATCCAGCTTTAAAAAATCGATACGGGCCAAGAGTGAGTCACATCATGCAGCAGACATAAAGGGATGATGCTTCAGTTTAAGTAGTGCTATCACCCAGACAACATACAGTGCTTATATTAGTGTGCTAAAACATTCATCTTTCTTTTTTTTTTCTTTTTTGCACTTTATTTGCATAAAATATCAGCGTTATAGCTCCAAAGAAAGTTAGTGATACCAGCAATAAAGCTAAGAGGAAAACTGTGAGAACCACAGTAAAGGTAAAGAAAGAAATCATTGTGAAATTTGTTAAAGTCCTGGAAAAATGAATTTATAAGTGTAATTTTGGGGGCCTCAGAACCAATGATCTGGTTTCCTGTTATTTCTTATTGGAAATATATGATCATCTCACAAACTTTTTGGTGTTTGAACACAGATTTGGAACAAATTGAGTTGACAATCAGCATATCGCTGTAATAAAAAAGCCATCTATTTACTGTAGTAGATCTAATAGGATTTGTTATTTACCAGCCTCCTACTGGCACTTTAACAGTTTGTACTTGAAGGGGGAAAAATGCCGTCTTTAAAAACATCTGAATTGTAAAGTAGTTCCTCATTTTCCCAATTAATCAAGTTAAAGAGCTTTTGAACTCCTCACCACCAGTGTCCTGTGCTAGAGAATAAAGGCTTAGATGGATTTAATAATTTAAAATCAAGTACAATATATCAGGTTATCCTGGCCTAGGAATCTTGAGTTCCAAAAAGCCCTTAAAAACCAATGTCTGGTAATCTGAGCAACTACTTTGAAGATAACAATATGTAATATAACAACCATTGTTAATTCCCTATCATCTTGTTTTGAAATTCTGTATCATTTTTATTGTTTTTAAATTCTATTTAAAATAGAAAAAGATACTGACAAAAACCAGTATTCAGTATTTATGACAAAACATGCACTGATGATTAATTTTTATCTGTAACTGTTCTAGTAAATGTATCTTATGAAACTTGTTTTCTAAAATTGTTCTCAACACTTGATTATCCAGTTTTATGAGGTAAAATTAAATAATGAGTTAGTGTAAGTTTCCTTTAGGAAGACAGATTATTTATGCTAACTTTTGTTTCACTGTTGTCCTGATTTGACCTATAATTCTGTGTAACAGAATGAAATAGTTGAGCATAATTTTTTAAGTCTCTGCTAAGTTTTTCCTGGTAGACATATTTGTTATTTGAAAATTCAGACATACTTGGCATTTATACTCAAATGGAATCTTCTGTGAGAAAGTTGGATGGGATTTAAAAAAGAGATGCAATCTATTCGTATGCTAGATCTGTTAGTAGTATGTTATTGCATATCTGTCTTCCTGCCCGCCCCTCATCTCTTTACCTGTCTCGCTGCTCTAAGCCTTTGAGATCATGTAAGAAATTTAATACTATTTCCATTTATCTAAATTAGGCAAAATGAAATTATAAATTTTAAAACAAAAATGGCTGAGAATACTAGAACTACTAAGAGAATATTATACTGAAAGTTCATTAAAATACCAGATTGATTATACTTTGTCCTGCCAAACAAAGTCGTAGTCCAGAAAAGGTTGCTCATTTAACTATTGGCAGAATGAAATCATTAGGAACTGACTTCATTTTTTATTTCTAAAAAATATCTGAAGCCAGCCAACCAAGATTTTGAACGTACAATTTAAATCTTAGTGTATCTTGAAACTGTATGGAATTTTATTGTTATGATCTGCCCCCGCTAATGACCTAAATCTGAAAGTATGGGATTAGGAGACAGGCCCTTTGGTAATAGTTAAGTAATGAAGACAAAACCCTCATGAATGCGATTAGTGCCAGAGAGACCCTCCTCATTGCTACCAGGTGATGAGAACACAGTGAATATTGCAGTCGGTGAGCCAGGAGAGGGGATCCTCACTGGAACCATGCTGGCAATCTGATCTCAAACTTGCAGACTCCGTAACTGTGAGAAATAAATTTATATTGTTCATAAGCCACCAAGTCTATGATCATTGGCAGCCTGCACGAACTTAGGTACCCACAAAATGGCTTATGCTCTATTTCACCAGAGATTGCGCCTACCATCGATCCAGTTAGAGAAGAGAAAAAAATTTTCCTAAAACAAGTTAAAGAAAATGTAGTCCAATCCTCTCTCCTAATGTAGGGCTCAGGTTCGGCTTTTAATCAGTAGGTTGGACAGTGATATCATTTTCAGGGCTCTATAATTAGACTCTTTTGGCTTCTTAATCTGCTGAGCCGTGTCCTCTTTCTCTTGCCAGAGGTATGAGCAGCACCGCTAAAAAACCCGTGCCATTGTTGGCTCCCAGGGCGTCACTGGATTTCTTCACTTTCTCACTCCAGTTTTATGCAGAAGACATTTTTGTGCCATTATTTTACAAGATTACGTCCTTCCAGGTTTAATCAGGATATGTGAAATTCTGAGTCTAAAATTTCTGTCATTCCATTTCTCCCTGATTCATTTTATTTCACCCATACAGTAATTTTCAAAACAACAAGTACGTAAGAAACGTAATGTACATTTTATGTTTTAAACTATAAAGATTTATAGTTTCACACTTGTCCTTAAAACCTCAAGATACGGAGATGTGGTAGGGCTTGTTCTTTTTCAGTCTGAGTTTTACTTTGCTATTTGACTTCATGATCTTTTTGTATGTGTTACTCTAATTAAAATTAAAGAAAAAAGTCAAAAGTTTCGTATGCCAAAATACATTTTTTCATATTCAAATACTCCTTTTGTATGTGTTACTCTAATTAAAATTAAAGAAAAAAGTCAAAAGTTTCGTATGCCAAAATACATTTTTTCATATTCAAATACTCCTTTTGTATGTGTTACTCTAATTAAAATTAAAGAAAAAAGTCAAAAGTTTCGTATGCCAAAATACATTTTTTCATATTCAAATACTCCTATGGATTCATCAAGTTGAGTTTTGTTTCAGTAGTTTTTATGAAAAATTTTTAAACATAAAGCAAAGTTCAAAGAAGTTTACATTAAACACCTCTTTACCCACCAATCACATTTTACCCTGTGGACGTTACTCTCCTTTGCTTTGTGACATGCCTATTGCTTTTAGATAACTGATTAGTTGAGTATGAGTTGAACGTAGCCCATCACTACAGTCCTTTGGGGAAATTCCTTTTTTAGTTTGTTTTCTTAATTTGCATGAAGTTATATTGGTGTCTCTTTTAGCTGTGTTTAACTAAGATTCTGTTAACCATGCTCATGCATACATGTAGATACATGCATGTTTAGAAGCCGGAGTTCTCGGGCATTTATACAGAGCCGGTAGTTACCGCTGCTGGGTTAATCATCACATGGGGAGGGCTCTTGTTTCTCAGCACAGTGTATAAAGTTGTGGTTTTCCTTTTCTCTCTGCTTTTCTCTGAGGAATACTATGTTAGTAGAAATAGTGTACGATTACTACTTCTTCAGGAAAAAGCAATAAAGCAGATTTTACTGGATGTCTTTAAAGGTATCCACTAAGTTTATGCCATATTGATGTATAATCCACAAATAAATATCTAATCAAGCATAAAGCAAGCATTGTAAAATATTTATGTTTCCCCTATAAATTATGAACCACAAGGCTGCCCCTCCTCCAATTAGGCCCCCTTCAGATGTAATTAACTTTACTGGTTTTATCTTTGACTTATTTTCTCTTTTATGTTCTTTGAAGATTAATTTTAAGCATAGCCTTTTTATGTATTCTTTGTTCCCTGCAACTTAAACAGAGTCTGTTTCCACAGTGTTGTGTGGTATACACCCACTTAGCTCCGAACTGCACTCCCTTATCTGTTCCCTTCCAAAGACTGCTTTGCAGTGGTACAGTGTCTAACAGCCCTCCTGACCTCTATCATGTAATGGTTTTCCATTTCTTATTTCTCAGTCCATGCTTTTCTTGATTTTTATAGTAGACACAGAAGTTTTAAGCTTTAGCCTTCCCTTCAGATCACTGCCTTGAATTATGTGTGAAGCACTAAACTTGAGCTAGAGAGGCCTCCTGTATCGTATTTCCATTCTGCTCAGCTTGGTTCTCACTGCCTCCTGAACATGTTCTGCCCATTTGCAGCTGCAACACTTGCCCTGGTTTGTAAGGCCATTCTTCCTCATTCCTCGCTACTTTTCACCAGCATCTTTCACTACTCTGCTACTTTGAGCTTTTGATGAACTTAATAGGTACATTTAAAAATAATATGGTAGAAGAGTTTATTTATATCAAGGTGATATTTATATGAAGGGTTGCAAATAATAGGTCTGAATAGTTTTCAGAAAAAGAGCCTACATTTTGGGATACTAAATTGGAATATGGTATGCTATCATTTTTCAACTATTTTTGCTACATGTCAAGAGCTGTTGCAATATTTTGGGGCAGTTTTTGAACACCGAATTGCTCTGAGAGTGAACATAATTATTGAAGTGGTAAAACAACCAAAGCAGAGCGCTAATTCCAGGGTATTATTTCTTTTGGTTAAGGACCAATAAGACCAAGATTGTAGGTTTAATCCCATGTGGGCCAGTTAACTTCCCACCAACAAATACTGTCAGTATTCGTAGGAATATGACTCGTTTAGGGCAGACTCATTTATCATAGTCAGCAGTATAAACTTCAAATCCCAAGGTTAACTGACATAGGAAATAATGCATATTAATGAAAGCATTTAAGTTATTTGGCAAATTTTTTAATGCAATGCCAGAGACATACCAATAAAATGATATAAATGTTGTATATAAATTCTTTATAATTAATACAATGTGACGAATCATAGAAATAGGAAATGGTTGTTGTGCTTACAAGCTTCAAAACTGAAACAAAAAATAAAAGCACTACTACAGAGTTATGAACATGACAGATTTGGGACTACCTCCAGTTGGGGACCATTAAGATGAATATAAAGATTAGGGAAAGGGATATTTGAGCAACTTCGCTTGCTAGGCAGAAAACTTGGTGGTGGTTGTTTTCCACCCAGCTTTTTTTCCTCAAAGAGATTTTTAGGTGGCAAGAGTGACTGTTAGATTTAGTCAAATAAGCAAATGGAAGACCTGTGGGGCTTTCACCAGCAAATAGTGGATAGATAAGTGTGTTTGAGAAAGCTTAGGTTTGCAGCTGTGTTAACAGCACAGCAGAGAAGATTGCTGAGCTTTTAAAACCATAAACACTTTTGGTATTATGTATCTTACTGAATCTGACCAGCAACTCAGAAAATGCATGCTCCTCAGAAGAGTTATAGTTCATTCCTTCTGTATCAGACTGTCTGATCTAGAGTCTTTCAAGATACTTGTAGAAGTTAAAGAAGCTTGAGCAGTTCTTTCATGAAGCCAGGCTTTGGTAGAATGGCTAAGAGGTGAGTGTGTTTCAGAGAAGTCACACCTACCCTCCCAGCATTTCTCATCACCAGCTGGGTTCCTGCCATTCTTTGGCCGCTTTCCTGGACACAGCTATGCTAGGAATTGTTCTATACCCTGTCTTGTCCAAAGTCATCATTTCTTTAATAGATTTTCACAAACTGATTAATAGTTGTTTCCCCCTAATGCTTCTCTTTTTCTTCCTTCTGATACATTGTGCACAGCCAACACCATCTTTTATTTTTGTGTTGTGAGGTAAGGGAGTAAATAGTGATGAAACACTGACGCATCCTGGCCAGCTACTGAAGGGCAGTTCTTCAGCAGAAGGTTGATCCTTGAGTGGTGGTGTTCTAATCACACTAGCTCAGTCTAAGGTTTACTCTGGCTGCCCATCCCATATTTTTAAATTAACCATAAATTTACAGAAAGAGCTCTAAGAATAGGGATTATAGAACTTTCTTTCAGGGACAGTGAAACCTAACAACTTAGAGCATGGATTGCATATTGAAAGAACTGAACTAGAATTATAATCTCATGTAATTAGGTGTGTGACCACGATTAACATCTCATTGGTCAACGAGGATAAGAAAGCTTTACCTAACATGCTTGTTTTGCTGCTTCAGGGAAATACTGATACATTATACAAAATTCGTAAGAAAATTACATTTTAAAAACAGTACCTGATTCAGAGTAAGCACCCAGAAAATTGTTTCCTGAGTATTGCAGCTATTGCCATAGGGAATAAGTGATCAAAAAAATAAAGTATCACAGAAGTTTAAAAACAAACCTAGCTAGCTTCTAGGGCGGAGGCACAATACAATGAAAAAAAGTCTTAACCACAGTCACTATTAAATTTCAGAACCCAGCAATGAAGTGGAGATACTACAAGCTTCGAAAGAGGAGAAATAATAAACATTCAGAAGATTGAACATTAGAATGACATCATGTTTTTCAAAGCACTGCTGGGAGAAAAAGTAGAGCAAGTCTTTTTGTTTTTTAAGAAATGCCTTCTAACTAGGAATTCTAAACATATGCAGATTCTTGTACAGGTTTGAAGACAGAATAAACATTTTCAAATACTCAAGATCTCATAACATTTACCTCCCTTATACCTTTCTCGGGGAGCTACTGCAGGATGTGTCCGAACAAAATAAATAAGTAAACTAAAAATAACAATAAATGATTGATTTAGAAAAACACCACAAGAAACCACTCACCAGTAAGGTTATAATGGAGGAAAATCCAGGATAACAGAGCCATGCAACAGGCCTAGAGGATTTTACAGGTCGTTTGTCCTCGTCTTAATAATTTGTGGAAGTTTTCAAAGAGAATTTCACCAAATAAACTGATAAACTGATAGATTACCTGATGTGTTTGAATGAATGGGAAGGATACTGGTACTTTTAGCACAGTTTGAAAATGAACAAGTGGCAAGTCTCAAGAAAATGAGGCAGGGAAAAGTTAGGTGACTATTAAGACCAGAAAAAATGATTAATAGAACAAGAAGTATAACTGCTACTACTCAGTTCCACGTGAATATTTACCTAGCCACTTAATCTAAACACTAAATATT
Source organism: Chinchilla lanigera (assembly GCF_000276665.1). Taxonomy (NCBI): domain Eukaryota; kingdom Metazoa; phylum Chordata; class Mammalia; order Rodentia; family Chinchillidae; genus Chinchilla; species Chinchilla lanigera. The sequence continues at coordinate 12,395,197 of NW_004955469.1, forward strand.
GACCTTCTCAACAATTACAATGTAACTATGTTAGGATCATGAAGGAATATGGTCCTTCTTTCCTTCCTAGGGATGCAGAACACGTATCCCCAAGTGCCTTCCAGTTAGTCTGGGCACGGCTGCCCAGCTCTGACCACAAAGCAGAAGTGATGTTTGCTGTTTCTGGGCTCCCACCTGTACCTTTTCAGTCCCCTCTTTCATGCTTCTGCCACCCAGAAGGGGCAATCCCAAATTCAAATGCATCCCGTGGTCTAAAAATCTTTTCTGTGCTCTTTAAAACTTTGGCTTCTTACCTTAGAAAAAAGAAGGCTAAGAGAAGATTTGAGAGTTATCTTAAAACAGCAAGGATTTTCTGTGCGGGCCAGAGGGTAAATATTTTAGGCTGTGCAGGCTATATGGTAACTTTCAAAAACTGCTGGTGTAGAAATGAATGAGTAGGTTAGTGTTCCAATAACATTTTATTTGTGGGCATTGAAACTTGAACTTCATAGAACTTTTATGAGCCATAAAATAAAATTACACTTTTGATTTTTTCAACCATTTAAGAAATGCAAAAACTATTCTTAGTTCACAGGTTCTACAAATAGAGGCAAATATTGTCAGTGGGCTGTACTTTCCTGACTCTTGCCTTAAATATTGGAAGGACTGTTATCCAGAAAAGTTAATAGCATCATGCTGTCTGTTTCTGTAGGATAAAAACTAAACAGGAGTTCCAGTGGGACAAGTTTCAACCTTCAATATCTTGGGTAATGAGAGTGTTTCTACAGATTAGAGCTGCCTGCAATGAAAAGGCTGCTTCTGGGTATCCCTGCATTGCAGTGTTCACACAGTTAGGAGGTTGTACCAGATAACCTCCCAGCTTGCTTTTGATTCTTACATTACATGGACCTGTAACACAAGAAGAGTCCTTCTGATAAAGCCCTTCTAATGTTTTCCAAAGTGCAGTGACTTCTTAAGAGTTTTAGGATGGTGCTTTAAGAAAAAGTTAAGGCAGAGTGTGTGTGCATGTGTTTGTGTATATGTGTTAAATATTTTAAATTAAGCATTTATAATGCCACCATTTGCAAAGACTGCTTGCTAGCTTAACCATGTTTGCACACAGAAGTATTTTCTAATTTAAATTCAATCATAATCTCCATACAGCCCCAGTTTAGTCTAGCTGAAGGTATAAACTTCATTTTCAGCTCATTAGGCCACCTGGAAGCTGCAATCAGTGAGTAGTCTTGACGTCAGTAGTCTGTCTGCTTCATTAAAATGTTAATTTCATGGCTTTAATTCCCTTTGTAAATGTGCCACTGCAGGACACTATATGCAGATTTATTCTAAAGCAAACCAATTTGCATGTTGTGTTTTTAGTTTATTTCTCCAGATTTTCGCAGCATATTGCTATTCTTAGGAATTGCTTTAGAGTTTAAAAAGTGTTTAAATAACTAAACTAAAATCTTTAGATACTTCATATATTTGAAGACAGTTTTAGCCTAGCATAATTAAAGAGTTCCAAAAGCTATTTTCCTCATTGGTGACATAATTTGCACTTCTGAGACTGACATATACATCTTCTTTTCCATACAGCTATAAAACTGCTTTTGTTGTTACTGTTGTTCCTGGGAATTGAACTCAGGGGTTCTCTACCACTGACCTACATCCCCAGCCTTTGTGCTTAAAACCAAACCAACACAAAACAAAATTTTTTGAGACAGGGTCTTGCAAAAGTTGCCCAGATAGACCTCGTATTTACAGTTCTTCTGCCTCAATCCCCCAGTAACTGGGATTAGAACTATGTGCCACTATGCCTTTAAAGACGAAAGATGTGGTAGCGGTGTTAGTGCAGTGAACAATCGGGATGAATCTAGGGCCTGATGAAGAAATGGAGGAGCAATCTTTTGTTATATGAATACCTCCAAATCGCCTTTTATGTTGTGAAAGGTAACTTAAATACCAAATTTACATTTTTACTCACTACAATCTTGAATTCTGACTGATTTCCCTTGAAGGAAGATTAATCAAAAGAGCTAACCAAGAGGCTGCTGCTGTCCTGACAGAAATTAAATATGTCCCAGCCCATGTCCTCAAAAATAATCAGAATGGTAGTACTACACAAAATCCAGATAAAAATGTTAGTGTACCTAGAGCTTTGTAAGTAGAATGTCTTGCATTTATCACATATATGCCAGGGTCTTTCCATCATGCTCAAGTTCCTCATTATTCTTTTCTCATATTAGACCACCACAGCTTTTTCCTTTATCTAGTCTCCTTTGCCTCCATGTCTTTTGTTTTGTTTTTTGTTGTTGTTTGAGCTCTAGTCTTGCTGTGTTGCTGACCTGCAACTTCTGATCCTCCTGCCTCAACCTCCCAAGTAGCTGGGATTGCAGGAGTTTACCACAGACCTAGCTAGCTCCTTACTCTGTAGTTATTTCCTTAAAGTATACCTCCATACTGCAACTTTTCTGTCCTCTGCTTGCTAATGAGCCTCAGATGTATGCTTTTGACTGCATCTGACCCACGCAAATCTAATAAGGTGAACTAGAGTTGTTGTTGTTAAATATTGCTCTGTCATGTTGTGCCCATTAATCTTGATATGTCAAGATTAAGAAACACCTAGTGAATCAGTAAAACAAACTCCTGGGTGCCTGGATGGGCCTTAGAGGTATGATCTTGGGTATTAGTAATAATTGTGTCACAGGTACACTTCATTGGCTGTGGTACTGCCACTGTGCAAAGCCTGATCCTTGGGTATTATATATGGTCCCTCACCCATTCCTCTCTGGCACTGTTGCCCTCCTCTGCTCAGCCACCATGAGCAGTTTTGCTCTGTTACACTCTTCCACCATGGTATTTCTGCCTTGGAGCCTCCCAACTATGTACAGTACAGAATCTCCTGAAAATGTTAGCTCAGTTAAATTAAATTTTTCGTCCTTTAAGTTGTGTCAGGTGTTGTGTCCAGCAGTGGGAAAACTAACACTGAAAATTAGTACTGAGAAGTGGGCCATTGGTGTAACTATACCTGACCATGTGGTTTGGGAACCTTCGGAAAGGATTTGTGGGAAGAGTCTGGAAAGGATTGGAGATGTGGGCTAGAGAACTCTCAGAAGGAAGTAAGGAGAGCCTGGTGGGCAGCAGTTCTGTTTGGAGCTCAGAGGACCAGAACACTGACAGGGATGCAGACACTCAACAGCAAGGCTAAGGACATTTCAGTCATTAACAAGAACAGTGGGACTAGAGGCCATGTGTGTTATATACTATGGTAGAAAATTTATCTATATTTTAACCATGCTCTGAAACTTTGTGGAAGACTGAGATTAAGGGAAATGGGCTAATTAATATTGCAGAGAAAATTTCAAGACATCCCAACATTCAGACTGTGACATAGGTACTCTGGCTGCTTTCAGCAGAGTAATTTGGAAAACATAATTTTGGCCTGGAAGGAGTCATGTGTAAAGTTGGGGCCAGAAGAGATATGGGTACTGAAGAGATTAATGCCATTAAAAAGAAACCAGGTGCTTCTTACAAAGATAAGAAGGTGCCTTGATGATACTGGTGAAATCAGCAATACCCTTCCCATCCCAGGCCCAAGAGGGCCAAAGTATTAACGTTTCATTGGAGAAGTAAGTCCCTAGGAACTGTGCTCAAGAAGGCAATTAGTACACTGGGATTCATTTCACTGTGCTCAGCCATCTAGGCACTCAGAGGCCACTCGGGGTCATGGTCCAGGAGGGCCTAGCCTCAGCTTCCACTGACAGCAGACCTTGACATTGTCCACGTGGAACTGTTTTTATGAGTATGTAAAATGCAGGTGGTATAGGGATAGGGAAGGTTCTATCTAGATTTCAAAAGGCAACCTGAGAGGCTAGGTGTTGTGCCCCTTAGAGAACAGTATGTAAAATTGTAGAAGTAAAGCCAAAGGTACAGGGGAGACCCAGGAGGTTAGAAATGACAGGAACATGGAAGGTCAAATAGTTTATCTCATTTTGATGAATACCAAAAATGTATCTCATTCTGGGCCAGTGAAGTAGATTTAAATTCTTCTTAGCCCAAGAATATCCTTAGGCTATTAATAATCCAGTGAAATTATAATTAACTCTCAGTTAGGTACCTTTACCGTCTACCAGAGCCACCACTGATGTCACTTGTTCTCAGGCATGAGGGCTGGTGGTTAATTTGGTCAAGACTTTCTAAATCATTTGAAATTATTAAAATGAAAACAATTTCAAAGGGCCTTGAAATTATTCTACTCTTTAAATGAAAGATGCCGGGTATGCTGGCACATGACTGTAATCCTAGCACTTGGGAGGCTGAGGCAGGAGGACTTTTGCCAGTTTGAGACCAGCCTGGGCTACAAAGTGAACTCAAAGCCAACTTGAACTGCATAGCAAGACCCTGTCTCAAAAAGAAAAAAAAAAAAAAAAAAAGATGAAGGGTGGCTCAGGTTATTAATTACCTCATGACTACTAGCTGCTTATTGTCTATAAATAGGCCTTAGTTGCCTTTTTAAAAGATGAGTTTCACAGGTAGCATCCCACTATGTGGCTCCTGAAAGAGTGGGCTGACTGTCCAGCCATCTTCTCAGGTATGTGACCGTGGATAAATGTGACTGGGTTTATATTTCAGATGCAAAAAGAAAAAGAATGATCTAATTTTCCAGCCAATACAGTACTGTCACCACTGTTTGTCCCAGGTCAGTGGGGCATAAAAGTCATGAATACGTATAAGGTTAAAGTCACTATTTTAAGACATAATTTAATACTTCTTATTGATACTTCAATGAAAGTCATTATTACCAAAGTTGTGATATCTTCATTAAGCTAACTAGGATAGTTACCTACTCATGCAGCAGATAGTTATTAAATGTCTGTAAGAAGTCAGCATTGAAGCAAGTGCTATATCACATATGAAGGTATTAAAACTCAGGCATTACTCTTGAGGAATCATACAGTCTAGTAAAATTTTTGTCCTTTTTTTTTGGGGGGGGGTGGTCTTTTTGAGACAGTGTCTCGCTATGCAGTTCAGGCTGGCCTTGAGCTCACTTTGTAACCAGGGCTGGTCTTGAACTCACAATGATCCTCCTGCCTCAGCCTCCCAAATGCTGAGATTACAGGCCTGCACCACCACGCTCAGACAGTCTGGTAAAAATTTTGAATGGATTAGTAAGTTTAAAACAGTAATTTTAAAAAGCTGAAATTAAAGGCCTTTGGCTACCGTACGATTCAATGTTGAATTCCTGAGATCTGAGGCAGCTTTTGGCAGTTGTAAGTGTTCTCATTTAAGTATGCTCTTACAGCTCTGAACATTAATAGGATCAAGAGTAACAACTGGTAGGGCCAGGGACAGCCTAGTATGAACCTGGCTTTGACTTGGGATTTTTTTTTTCCAGTACTAGAGTTTGATCCCAGGGCTTCATACATGCCAGGCAAATTCTCTACCACTGAGCTGCAGCACCAGTATCCAGCACCACCTCTTGCACTAACTGAGCCTCCAACAAACTACACCCTCTGCATTACATGAAACAAATAGGAAGACTTGGAATAACTGAACAGTTTTCTAGACTGAAAGGTACACCAGAATGCAGTGTAACCCTAGCTTTCCTTTTAAATACACAGTTTAGTGTTTCTTAGACTTGTTGAGGGTTTATCAAGTTGTCTTTTCCAACATTGTCAGTATACACACACACACACACACACATACACACACACACACACACACACACACCCATGGCTAAGAAAGGTGTAAGCTACCACTAGGGAGAGACTTAAAACACTTGGGACTCTAGCTGTACCAGGCATAACAGCACACAGGTCATTTCTATTTCTGTAGAGAGAAAGGAGATGTTGCTCCAAGAATAACTGACAGATTTTCATGAGAGTGGTGGTTAATCTGCTCCTAAAACTACAGAAGAGTAAGAGGCCCACAAGTTTACGTGGTCAGCCTGTTCACTTAGGAGCCTTTAGTCTTCTCTGTCAGGCTGGATAAAGACACTTTCCTGGAAAAGGCGGCTTATTTGTATTACACAGCAAGTTCATTCCATGCGAGGTAAGCTCACTGGAATAAAAGATAACCTAAGTTCATCCTAGGGATGTGATAGACAGTGCTGTTTCTTTATTACAGGTCAACAGAGGAATCACTTAAAAATTCATAAAATTCTTTCAGGTAGAATTAGGTATTAGTACCTGGACGAGTAATAGAAACCTTGCCAATTCAGAAACACATGCAAGAAAACATATAGGCCCATCCTTTTTTGGAGAACACATTCTCATTTAGAACAGTATGTTTCTTTTGGTGTGGGTAAATGTTGATTGATATTTATATTTCAGAAATGGAAGCAATTTAAGTTAGATTTGCAATGTAATTAAGATGCTTAACTTTGTCTAAAAAGCTTTTGCTGCCAAACATTGAGAGATTTTTAAATAGATAATTTAAGCACAGTTGTATCCTTCCAGATTATAAAGTCCAAAACTTGTGTGTATTGAGACTACCAAAGTACAATTTTGGGGCTTTTACTGGATCCTTTCGTGTCATGGAAAGAGCCAACAAAGCTGAGGAGCAGGAAGCCTGGCTTCTAAGTATAGTTCTTGTCTTCAGCCAGTTCTAAACCTCTTTGGATAAGCACTTGATCGCTCTTACTTCCTGACACCAAGCTCAAGATGACACAGTCTGAACAACCTCCCGGCATTCAATTCATGATCCTAACCCAGGTCTTTACAATGAGATGGGCCTCAGTTGGAACCATCAGCTATCTGACTAGCTGTGTAGCCTTGGACAGATTAGTCAAGCTGAGTCTCAAGACTCACTTCATGCAGTTACTGTGACTACTGAGTAAAGTAGTATGAGAAATTAGCTCGTGTACTATTTAGCTTTCATTGTTTCTTCTTTCTTTGTTAGTCTTCACAATACAAAGGAATCATTCATCTAACAGGTACTTACTTGTGTAAATAATGTGTTCAAAGAATATACAGATGAGAAAGTCACACAATCTACCCTGACCAGCATATAGTCTAATCCAACAAATATGGTTTTAAAATATGGTGACACTCAATGCAAAGTACAGAAATGGTCAGTGCTATAAAAGAAATTACATAAAGATCTATGGGATTTACAGAAGGAAAACAGTGTGTGCCTCATCATCAAATCTCAGAGTCCAGGTGACTTGGGGATGAAATAATACTTATCTTTTAATAAATTCATTAAAATTTATATTTTAATAAATAGATTTATATTTATAAAATAATAGATTTATATGTGCTGAGAAGTCCCAGCACCAGCATTCCTGTATTTAAAAATATTTGACAGCTAGCTGTCAGTTAATCTACAATTCCAAAGTGAAATGATGCACATAGAAACTGAAATTCTTTTTTTAAAATTTTATTTTATGTATTTATTTACTTATTTATTTTTGGTCATTTTGAGACAGGGTCTCGCTGTGCAGTTCAGGCTGGCCTTGAGCTCACTTTATAGCTCAGGCTGGTCTCAAACTCTTAATGATCCTCCTACCTCAGCCTCCCAAATGCTGGGATTACAGGTGTGCACCACCACGCCTGGCTTAAATTTTATTTTAAAAAGAACAAAAAATAATAAAAACAAAACAACACAAAAACAATAAAAACAATACAGAGTTTCAAAACAAGATGATAGGAAATTAACAACGGTTGTTTTATTATATATTGTTATCTTCAGAGTAGTTACTGAGATTACCAGATATAGGTATGCAAGATTGATCAAACAATTAAATATTAACTGTTCCTTTCAATAAACCAATAGAAATTACCTTAGCTATTTTGTGTGTGTGTGTGTATATATATATATGTGTGTGTTTATATATATATATTTTTCCTTGTTTCTTTCTTTTCTCCCTTCCCTCATCCCAGTTGTTCTTTCCTTTTGAGCAGTTTCTTTCCATTTCACAATATCTGTTGGACCTTTCATATTTTATTTACTCTTTTCAGGTTCTTATTCTAGGGAAACAATATGATGTTTACACATGGCGGGTCTGATTTATTTCACTTACAAGTATGGTCTCTAGTTGCATCAATTTACCTATAAAAACCTTGAGCTTATCTTTCTTTATACCTGAGTAATACTCCGTTGTATAAAAATACCACATCTTTTTTGTCCATTCCTCAGTTGATGGGCATTTAGGTTATTTCCAAGATTTAGCTATGACAGATTGTGCTGCTATAAACATGGCTGCACATATATCACTGTAGTATGATGAAAAACCAAAATTCTAAACAGTTTCCTTAAGCTTGTAGTATTCTAGCTTAGAATAGGTTTTACTGGACAAGACAAACCATCCCTCCTCCTCTCTCATGTATTAAAATTACAGTGTTCCATCTTAGTGGGGAGTTGACCTTTAAATTCTGCTTCAGAATTTTTAACTTTTATTTTCTAAATGTGCGTTAGGGAGTAGGGAATCTAATTTAAAGGTTGGGGCAGTTTGTTTTTTTAATGGACTTGATTTGTGTGTCTATTGTCATAATTTAAGAATACTTCTAATTACTTAATGAAGACTTCAGTTTCAGAAGATTGACCTAATTACACTCCTCAGTTTTCAAGACATCATTATTATTATTAGCTTTGGGCTGGGCTTCTTCCCTACCTGCCATTTCTTCTTCCTTCCAGAACTAATTGGTCTGATATACTTAATGTGTATATTTTTGCTTCTTTGTGTTCTGTAAAATTTGTTTCATATTTTTAAATTCCACAAATGAGTTTGTTGTAGCGCTCATTCAAGCATTTTGTTAAGATGCATTCATGACAATGTAGATAATCCTTGGCTCCTGACCGCGCTGCCTTCGTGATGGGTCCATTCCATATCTCATTTCTTTAGGTTCCTAAAGACACATCTAGAAAACCTCCAAACCCTACCATTGCAAAAACATTACACACAATGGTATCACAAAAATAAATCTGTACCTGATGCCTTTTACATGCCCATGTGAGAATTTCTTTAGAACATTATGTAGGACAGAATTGCCGAGTCGTAGGTTTGGGGCACCTTGATTTGACTAGAGTAGCTTAGTATTACGTTGCTGAGTGGGCACTCCCGTCTAGCCTTTCATAGGCGTGCAGGAAGGTGTATGGTCCCACACATGCCTGCCCCTGTTTGATACTTTCCTGCTCTATTGCTTGTCAGATGAATAGGGGTAAAGTGGTACCGTGTTCTTTTAATTTGTTTTTGTGCTATTACAGAGGACTTTTATATACCTATTATTATCTAGGTTTCCTCTTCTATACCCTATTTGTATCTTCAATTTTTCCAGATGGGATTACAGTATGACCTTGGTTTCCACTGACTACTTCTTTTTGTGTTCTGTTATTAATCCTTTGTTCTGTTTCAGACTTTCCAAATTATTCTGTCATTATGTATTCCTTGCACAGAGATTCTTAATGAAATCATATTAACAACTTTTTTTTTCTTAATTTATAGTTGCTACATTTGTTTTTCTAAGAAAGCCTTTACTGCGTCTTGATTTCCTTTTTCTACTGCCAATTATGTAACTTTTTAAATGTAACAATCATTTACATTTAAGTTTGTGTTAATCTGGAGTTCTTTAACTCTGTTCCTGGTGTACCATGTACTAAAGAATGTTACTCCTGATTGATTGTCAACCTTAAGTCCCCATATATCAGTGAGGTTGGCTTTTGAACTCAGTTCTGCTGCATTGCTCTGTGTCTTTAGAGACATCTGATGTTTGTTTTTCCCTGACCATGTGATACTTTTAGAATACATATTTCATACTGAAGACACAGTTTCTTCTAAATCTCGAGGAACTAGTTTAAACTGGAAATATACCAACGTACCTCATGCTCGCAGAACTGTCAGGGATTTCAACCCACACACAGTGATTGTGTGTCCTCTGAATAATGAGTACTCATTTTTTATTTTACTTATTCTACTTCTCTTAAAATTTTGTACTAAAAAAAAAAAAGTCTGGGCATGGTAGTGCATGACTTTAAATCCAGCACTTGGGAAGCAGAGGCAGGAGTATTGCTGCAAGCCTGCGTGACAAAGTGAGTTTGAGGCTAGCCTGAACTTCATAACAAAACCCTGTCTCAAAAAGACAAAAGAACAAAACAAAACAAAAAAACCCGCAAAATTGTGTATTAACTTTTATACATTTCTTCTGTTATTACTTAAGTTTCACATTGTTAGATCCTGTACTTCAACTAGATAGCAAACTTCTAATAGGCAGCAAGTGCTTCTATGTCTTTGGACCTGCTGTGGTAACTGTAGCTAGCATAGGACCTGTACTCTTAATTAGAACAGTGATTTAGTGAGCACTTCGTAAAATCCTTGTCAGTACTTTTGACTTGATAGATGAACAGTTTAAGATAATTTTAAGTATGTAAGAGCAAGGACCAGCTTAGGAAGGAGTAAAGCACAGTTCCTGTACTGTCTGGACATAGCCACATCTGCACCAAGATTTTTTCTAACCATTAGACTTTCTGTTGTTATATCTGCTTTCTCCATATTTGGAAAAAAAATTTTAATGTGCCAGTTCTTTTTCTTTCCTCTTGTTTTTAGTAATTTTATTTGTTTCCTGTAATAAACTATGAAAAGCAGTATGTTACATCAGTCATATAGAGTGCAAAGTAATATATTATGATTAGGATTCCATTATCATTTAATTAAGATTCAATTATTGAATTGGTGCCTGTGGCTTCTCCTGGTCTCTGGCTAATCCTGGAACAAATTCTTTTTCTGTGGACAAATATTAGCTTACAATAATTAGAGTATTCATCTAAGCTAAGGCTTTTCATTAAATCTCTTTCTGATTAAGATAGCTCCCCAAGTACAGACTGATGTAATTTAATATGATTTATCCACAGTGTATCCACTGTGGTAGAAATTGTTTCTAACACCAGAGGACTGAGAATATTAAGATCATCTTTATATTCACAGGTCTGTCAGGTATTTAAGCCCCTGTTGTTCAAACTGTTATACAAGCCTAGGTCTAATGTCACTCTGTTATTTCAAGAGTGTCACGAGTGCCCTAACAGACTCATGGGAAACAGTGCACTGACTCTGCAGCGTATTAAAGTGCTTCTAGCTAGGTTTGGTACATTCTTGTGTTACTTGGTTTGGTCAATCAATTTTCGTTCCCACTAGTTGGTTCAACACATTTAATGTGCCTTTTCTGTTTTACTGCAAATTCTGTGTTATTCAAAACAAGCAAATTGTAGACATACACAGTATTTTGAATTAAGAGGCTCCTTAGACATGAATATAACATGGTGAGGGGTGTGGGATTTGGGTTTTGTGGTGTGTTTTTTCAACTCTTTAGGTTTAACCATTATTGCTTGCTCACCCTTTACATCTTTCTGCTTTTCTTCTATTTTTCAGTGCTGAGCATTTAAGTCTTGGTTAACTTAACCAAGATGTTAACTCTTGGTCAGCGTCCTTTTACCTCTTTGTCATTTTACCCCCAATATTCCTCCCTTACTTTGGTAAAGTCAGATCTTACCACCTGCTGTGTTCTAGCCTTTTCCTTCTGACCTTTTTGTTCAGCTTTCTTATGTTTATTCTTGGTCCTTCTAGTCCTTCACTTCCTATCCATTCATTATACAATGAATGAAAGTTTGCATTGCTGTCTGTGTGTGAATAGGGCTAAAGCTACATGAATTAATCATGTAAAGCCAAAGCATATATTCTAACTTGCTGCAGCCAAAAAATCCTGAAAATGTCATCCTTTTATGTGATACCATGAAAGCCTTAATACCCTTGTGAACCAAACCAAATGATTTATCCCAATTAGAAGTCAGCTGCAAGTATAGTAAATACCAGGGAGGTTTGAATGAGAGACAGACGTACGAGGGAGCAAGTACGCCTCCCATTGGAGGGTAAGAGAGCAAGCATGCCATGGCAGAGAAAGGGAAGGTGCTGTAGTGCCCTCTACTTTCTCAGCCCCAGTTCCAGCACACCCCTTGTTTACTGTGTTCCTGATAGTTGCTAACTTTCCTTCTCCCAGCTCTCTGGTCCCCGTGGGAGCCATTCTCTGTTTTAACAGAGTGGTGTAGTAGGAACCCAAGTCAGTAAACTGAGAGAAAGCAGGTGCCCTGAGTCAGGCCTGGAAGCTGAGAGTGCACAGGCCAAGTTCAAGGAAGATTCTTCACTGGCCTGGGCATGGGCAAGGGGCTTGAAGCAGCCCCACAGCAAGGAGGGGTTACCTCAGCTGGGTCTGCAGAGGAGCATGGTTGGAGAGTCATGTGACTGGCCATGTGAACTTACAAGAGGAGGATCTGTGACCCTGGAGAAATACTGTGGAAATTAACAAAAAGACCTTTCTGCAAAAAGACTGGGTTTAAAATGAGTGCCATATACATAAGGCAGCAGTTACTGCTCCCAGGGAAATGTCCGCACTGATGGAAATGCCAGCTTCCTGAGAGTTTTTCAAGCTAGTGGGGCTCCCATGTGTCTTATAGGTAGAGCCAAAGGAAAATAAAGGGAGAAAAAAGCACAGTAGGGAGTGAAAAAGCTTTCTGGGAGGAGGCTAGTGGTTTTTTAAAAGACATTCTTGAGAATTAAGAAACAACTACTCCTATATTAGTACCTCAATTAATAAAGAGACTGTTCCAGCATATTTACCGAAGTTTCTTTTGTACCAGAGAGAACTGATACAGAAAGCATGGGATTACATTCCAGAATTTCAGCTTAGAAATAGCATTATGTAAATGTGCCATAACTGGAAAGTAATCATCTGGTGGGTTGTTAGAGGGAATATATCAAACTCATTTAGCTCATGAAACCTATACACACTGAATAGGTTCTTAGCTTCCTATGTCCTTGTGACATCCTGTAGATACCCTCATATCCTCAGTTCCTTTGACCTGCTGTTAACACCACACACATGTGATCTTGATGTCGCAGTATATCATTTGAAACTGTCCTATCAGGTTGCCTGACAGCTCCTGAGAACACTGACCTTTTAATAGTAATACAGCAGCAACAGGTAGGGAATGGTAGAACTGCACCGTGTATAGGGCTTAACAAAGAATGTCTGATGCTTGTAGAGAGCAAAAGTACAGATTCCTGCCACCTTCCCTCTTGTAGTATACAGGGTTGTTTCACAGTTACTCTCTTGTAGTATACAGGGTTGTTTCACAGTTACTCTCCAACTGCAGTCTCTCATTAGGTACCTTCTCCTGGTACGGACTCTGTTCTTAGTCTCCTCCCAAGCAGAGCTACTCCAGACAGGGCTTCATTCAGTTTTTCCTTTTCTCCTTATTTAGTTTATTTAATAAACATAATTACTGAGCTTTGAAGAAGTGAATAAAATAGACAAAACTTTCTGCTTCTGTAATGGTTACATTTTAACAGAGGGAAAATAGACTGGAAAAGACCAACCAGAAAATGGGTATGGATAGAGAAGAGTGTGACCCAGCGTTGGGGCACTCCAGTATTTAGAGATCAGAGAACCACATAGTCCATGGACAAGACTTCAGCATGGTCTTAAGAGTGTCACTGGCCTTGGTAACGTGAAGGTCATTGATGAGAATTTTGGTGGAGTAGTGAGGGTTCAAGCTTAATTGGCATGGATTCAAGAGAGAGGAATTGGAAGAGGATTGAAGACAGTTTAGACAGCTCAAGAAGTGTCTCTGTGTAAGTGAGCATAGAAGGGAGTGATAGCTGGGAGTAGATGTAGGACAGAGAGAATGATGGGAGAAGACCCAACACATTTCTGGGCAAGACAGGAGGATTGATCAAAGGGGAGCTGCGAGGGGAGCGTCATCCAGTCAACAGGCAGTGACGAGGTAGCGTAAGTAAGTGGAGGGACTGGCCCTAAATGTGAACGTGGGCCTGTTGTCCGTATAAAGAAAAGGCAACGTATATGCACTTACATGATAGTAGGGGTGGGTAGATAAGGTGGTAAGAGCTCATGGAAGTTTCTTATCACTTATTTTCTTGGAAAAATAGGATGAAGGATAGTGAGGGCACATTTTTAGGTTTGAGAGAAAGCAAAAACATGAAAATCCAGAAATCTAGGCAGATGAAACCCAGAAAGGACTAATAAATACAATTGATGAGTGCTTGCTACTAAGGACTTGTTTCTGTCTAATGGTCACACTTTATTAAGAGTCCCCATTAACATGCATTTCCAGCCCTGCCACCTCAAGTAATTATACAAAATGTGTGCCTGGTCAGCTCCAGTGAGTTTCTGGCACTGGAAATCCCAGAACCCCTCAGCTGCCAGATTGGCTAGGTGAATACGTGATGCATGACGTGACAGGGAATAAAACCTCAGATGCTGGGCATCCAAGTTCAGTTTAGCTTCTTGGCTTTATGCGTCTATGGTAAAGAATTTATCTAGAAAAGGTAAATTATATGGGATAAAAATGCAAGAAGACTAAATTAGATTACTTTCTGGTTATGTCTTAAGACTGGGTTGAACTTTTAGACTACATTTGTGCACCTCAGAGTATAATCAGCTGATCAGCTTGTATAAAGAACTAAACTAGACCTTCCCTGGTTTGCAAATGCAGAGAAGACCAGACAGGAGGAGAGTAGCGGTGCACCAAGCTAGCCTTGTACAGAGTTCTGCCCAGGCTGGCCTCTGCAGCCACTGCTCAGAAGTCATTAGAAGCGACACATACACACACACACACACACACACACACACACACACTAGTGCACCATTAGTTGATGGGGAATGCTGCTGTGCTATGTGAAGGGAATGTTGTTGTGGATGGTAGGAGAGGTAGTATATTTAGCAAGGAAGTTTGCAGTAGATGATGTTAAAGTACTTCTTAAATGTGCTAGGAGTTTCTGGATCATAGTATTGATTAAAAGCAACAATGTATCTTCCTTCTTAGAACTCCTAAATCAATTAATGCCACATTGTAATATTTTCTGAGAGTCGATAGGAGATATTGCAGACTACAAGGAGGCGGGTGTGCCTTGTTTGATACACCTGAAGCCCTACTTCCACTGTGGTAATCTAATAAATCAGGGTTACTGGCTTCTAAAATACTGATCAAGACATATGGTTTCTTGTTTTTCTTATTTTTATTCCTATGGCAATTCTAATTGAATTATTTATAACTGCCTCAAAAGTAGTATTTTGATTGAGCCTTTTTCCTTTCTAGATAGTAACAAGAAAACATGGTAATTATATGTGACTGAAACAAATTAAGATGGTCAAAATTGTAAAATGTCACGTTGAACTTAAGAGTAGCCACTTAATTAGGGAATTATGTTGTACATTAGCCAGGAAAGGAAAAAAATGATGCAAAACTGTAATACAGAGCTTGTGGATGTTTACTTAAATGAATAAGAAAAAACTGTTTCCAGTAAAATACTAATACAAAAAAATCCATTAAAAATAGTGAATATGAATAAATTTTAGATGTTTCAAAGTTTACTTTGTTTTCTAACATTTTGGTTTGAGAATCCAAGCAGTTTTTCATAAAACTATTTAGACTATTGCACATATTACAGATTTGGGTCACTATATCACTTCAAGTGTTTCTCAGGCAAATATTTGAAAAGCTTTAAAAAATGGCTTTTAGAATTTAATTACTGTAAAATGTGCACATTTTAGGTGTACAAGTAGTTACGTTTTGATAGATGTTCAGAGTCACATCACTTGGCACCGTAGTCAAAATGTAGATCTCTTCTAGCAGTTCTCTCAGAGGCGCCTCTGCTGGACCACCGCCAAACTCAGGCTTATCACTATGGCTCTATACTCTGACCTTGCAGTTAGCAGGGCTTGAGATACCATCCTCACCAAAACCCGATGCAGCCTTCTTGATTCTAGCCATTCTAGTTTATAGAAATGTGACTTTGGTTATATTTCCCTAGTAACTAAAAGCATTAATTTAAACATCTTTTTCCTAAGTTTACTTACCTATCATATACCTTTTTTAGTGATATGTCAATTCCAGTTTTACTTATTTTTAAAACTTGGATTGTCTTATGACTAAGTTACAAGAGTTCCTTATCTGTTTTAGACGCGCCATTTATAATACATACGGCTTATGAATGTTCTCTTAATTTGGTTTTCCCTTTCATTTCAGTAGTACTGTATTATAAAGAATTAAGGTATTTAAGTTTGATGGAAGTATGGTTTCTTCATTTTTCTTTGTGCTCATTGTCTTGTCTAAGATATTTGCTGTATAGTCCAGGTCGTAAAGATTATCTGTTTTCTTCTAGAATTTTTATATTCTTCAGGCTTAAAGTTTAGATTTATGATCCAAACAGTTAATTTTTGTGTGTGGTGTGAAGTAAGCATCAAAATTTATTTACCATTGCATACAGATACTCAGTTACAAATGTCCAGTTGTTCCAGAACTGTTTGTTGAAAAGACTTTTTCTCTTTTAAACTTCCCATGCAACTTTGTTGAGTGATTTGGCCATAAACGTGTGACTGTGTTTGTGGACTCTGTTTTGTTGCATGGATCTGTATTTCTAGCTTTTCTCCAGTACCACGTTGTCTTGACTATGGAAATTTATGAGTCCCCAACTCAGCTAGTTTCAAGGCTCCAACTTTGTTCTTTTTCAAAATTGTTTTATTGTTGTGGTTCCTTTGTAGACGTAGGTAAATTTTAGAGTCAGTTTGATTTCTGCAAATAACCACACAGTCAGAGTTGGCATTAGCTTTGAATTTGTAGGTCTTTTGGAGGAGAAATGCTATTTATTTATTTATTTATTTAGGTACCAGGAATCGAACTCAGGACCTTGTGCTTGCCAGGCAGGCGCTTGTACCACTGAGCTACATCCCTGGCCTGAGAAATGGTATTTCTATTTAGATCTTTAATTTCTGTCAGCAGTGCTTCGTAGTTAGTACCCTTGCAAATATTTGGTTAAATTTATCACCAGGTTTTTCCCAAATTTAAAATCATAAATGGTGTTCTTTAAAATTTCATTGATCAATTATCCATTGCTAATGCATAGAGTAAGTTGCCCTTTAAAGTTTTGTTTTTCCTACAGTTTTATATTGTTTGTGAATAAACAATATAAAGGAAAACTTTTAGTTTTCCTTTTCAATCTGTGTGAGCTTTTTGGTCTTACATTATTGCCGCAATCAGGACCTTTAGTACCACGAGCTGGTAAGAAGTACTATCGTTGCACAAACACACAGCTTCTTGGTGTTATTTTAGATATGTGGAATTGAGAAGACCAGAAATATTACACTTAATGCTTTGGGTTAAAGCATTTAAAACATGCTTCCTTACCTAATTCCTGACTGACATCTTTGCTCTAGTGAGCTGCTAGGAATAGGATGGAGATTGAGAACCATTGTTCTGGGTCATATATTAACCTTTTATCTTTTGGTTTCTTTGAGACAGTGTGTATTCACAGTGAATACACAGGTATTGAACTTACTGCATAGCTCAGGCTGGCCTCAAATTCTTGGTGATCCTCCTGCTTCAGCCCTCCTAGTACTGGGATTACAGGCATGCACCACCACTCTTGGCACCTTTTATGCTAACACTACTTTTTAAGCACTAGGGGAAAAAACAGTAGTAAGTATAAGTAGTAGGTGTTGAAAAGGTGGTGATACGAACCTACTGTCACCTGGCTCTCAGTCTCAGCATACCTGTCTAAGCATTCAGGCTCCGGACCACCAGACCTTTCACCTTCTCTCTGACTGCTTTTGATATCCCATGTATCAAGGTTTCTTTGTTAGATCTTTGTTAGAAACTTTGTTAGATCTTCTAGTACTAACAAAAAATATTGCATACCTATTTATTTCATAGTATGCTTTTTCCCAGTAAATAAAGGATGGGGATTGACTGAGGAAACTAGGCTGAATTAGAGGTGAGGAAATTTACCCTTTTCAGTCTACCCTGGGATCATAGCTCTGCCATTAATAATTTGGGCATACCAAATGCAGCAAGAAATCATTTTCAGTACTAAATTTAGAAGCTACTAGGTTCTTCAGGTAAAACTGCAAGGTCAGCAGAGCTTGTCTTTACTTTCTTCCCTTTTACATTTTTTTCTTTCCAATCCCAGTCATTTTGCCCTCTTGGTGTCCCAGTTATCTAAATCCTACCTAGCAATAATCTCTCTCCCATGATGCATAGTGAGAGTATACCTTCAATGCTCTAATCAAATCACCCGGTGTGTGAGCACAACCTTTAACAGCTGGTTGCAATTATAATTGAGTAATCTACTCTGTCATGTGAATTTGAATGTGAAATTATTTTCAATTTAAATAAATATTAAAATAATTTAAGTAGGCAGCATTCACTTATCACTTACTAAAGATGATTCCTTGATCCTGGCCAAGTAAGACTCTCTGGGAGTGACACTTCGGATTTCTCATTTTCACCCTGCTCTCCAGGTGATTCCTTGCTGGCCTGGAGTTTAAGAACCATGACCTCTTCCTCAGTTAAGGAGCAAAGCTCTGCACTGGTAGTACTGTAACTACTAAAAAAGTGGCAGCTCCACATCTTTCCATAAGAACTTGCAGTTCATTCTCAGGTCGATATAGAAAATAGAACGTGTCTGCTTTCTATGTAGTTATTGCTAATAATTAGGTGATCTTGCTCTTTATTCTCAAAATACTGTTTTATAACCCAAAACTGTAGTAAAATTTTAGAAGAAATTTCCTTCCCCCAAATCCAGACTACCAAAAAAAGTAATTCTTGATGTTCAGTATTTAATGTACCCTATATTAGTCTTCTAGGCTGCCATAAAAAGCTGCCACACACTTGGATGTTAAACCAATGGAAAATTAATTTCCACATAGTTCTGGAAGGCAGAAATCTAAAATCAAGGTGCCCGCCAGTCTTGAGCCCCTCACAGGGCTCCAGGGGAGAGTTCTTCCTTGCCTTTCCAGGCAGTGGCAGCCCCTAGGATTCTTTAGCTTGTCCCACACCATTCCCTTTACCTCCATCTTCATGTGGCTATGTAGACTATGTAGCCTTTTCTGTCTCTTCAGAAACATCCATTGGATTTAGAGCATATCCTAGTCCAGTATGACCTCATCTTAACCTCTGTCCTTTCGTCTCATCTGCAAAGACCTTATTCCAAATAAGATCATATTCTGAAGTTCTAGAGGGCATAAATTTTAGGGGGACACTATTCAACACTTGAAAAATACTTATTTTCATTCCCAGTGTGTATAATTGAACCCAGCTTAAATTTCAGGATGAGTAGCTGTTCATCCACATGTAATAACTCTTCTTGTGTTTCTTACAGTTTAATCAGGAAACTCAGTGTGGTAGTGACTGTTTTATGTCACTATGCACAGTGTTCATATCCCTTCAAAAAAAATCATGTTTATGCCTAAATCCTCAATGTGATGGTATTAGGAGCTAAGACTTTTGGAGATAATTTGCTTGTGAGAGGGAACCCCTCATGAATGAGATTAGTGCCCTTCTAAGAAAAGACATGGGGTGGGGAAAGGAGAGATGACCATCTGCAAAGCAGACGCAGGATCTGCTGGCACCTTGATATTGGACTTTCCAGCCCAAAACTATGAGAAATAATATCCATCGGGCTACAGTAAATTATTACAGCAGTCCAGACTGACCAAGACATATGCCAGTTCAGAGGAACTTACTTCCACATGGAAGCATTTTCCACTCTACTCCTTGTCTCCTAATGAGTATTTGCAAAGAAAAAATCTGCTTAATACTCATTATACCCGAGCAGTTCTTCAGACCTGCTCTAACCCTTTTGCTGCTCAAATGTAGCAGTTATTTAGTAAACATTTGGCCTAGATTATCAGCCCAGACCTCTGTTTCGTGAAGAAAAAAGTTTCCTAAAAAATAAATCATCCTTACACCTCAAACCTCTACTGGTCCATATTCTTGCTGCTTTGGGGAGAATTTGCCTTGAGAATATCATCAACGCAGAACTTTCTACCTGGTAAAGTTTGGGAAATGTTTAAAAGAGTCCTTAATCAGTCGAGTCTAAGAAATAAAAGACACAGGATAATGTTATCTAAAGTGTTCTTCATTGTATCAGCACTTGATTCTAGATTCCTTGGTGTTGAAAAAACAAATAAGCAAACAAACGTGAGTTTTCTTTCTGGAAGAACATATGGTAAAGCTACAGCTATTTAGAACCAAGACCTGGAAGTTTACAGAAAGAGCCTGCCTCTTCTATGGTACTCTGATCATTTAAAAAGGATTAGAATGCTTGGGTTGGTTTCCAGTTTTGTGTAACATTAACATCTGTCTGAAGTAAGGAAAGAAAGGGAAAAAAAAGAATGGAAGAAAAGCAAAGAGTATAACCAGTTTTGGCCAGAAGTATCAAAGTGATACATGGTATTATCAGTATATCTGCTCTTTTCTTTAAAATTTACCTTCCTGAACTACATAAAATCCTTTTTTTCTTTATTTCCCCCTTTCTTTCTTTTTTTTTTTTAAACTTCAAAAGATGCTCTACACACTGTGTGAGGACGAGGCCCGTTGTTCTTTTGCCATTTTGGCAGAATGAGAGACTTGCTGTCTTGGCGTCGAGCTGCATATAACCCGATTCGTTCTCCTCTCAGTAGAAAAGTCACCACTGCCAGCAAATGACCTCTGCACCACAGTGGTGGTGCAGCCTTTGCACAGTGAAGAGCTGGGTATACAGGAGGCCTGTGTTTGCGAATTCTCTGGCGTTTGGAATAATCCCTGGATTGATCTGTATCCTTCACCACCACCAGCACCACTTCTCTTTGTTCTAGCGAGGCCTGTAAGCTACAAGGATAAGGAGGAAGGAAATAGGACTGTTCCCACCGATAGGTGCAAAGGCAATGAAGTGTAGGCCTTGGAGGAATGTTTAATTTGGTCATGTGGGTAGGAAGTATGAACTGGAAACAGAGTCTTCAGAACAGGCATTGTCCTGCCCAGATATTCTCTCCACATGCCTTTCATCAGCGAGAGGGGCTTTTGGATGAATAGCCGCTGCTGTGGAATGCCTGCAGCCATGCTTGAATCAGTCTTGGTTGATCAAAAACATCTTGTTTTAATGAGATTCACAATTCTCAGTCGGGCCGAGGCCAAGTATACTGAACAGGAATTCTGATTTCCAAGTGACTGGAAATAACATAGCTTAATACCTGGACCCTTTGAAGAGAAGGCTAGGCCTGGAGGTGTGACACAGCCTAAGCAGTTTGGCAGCTGCCATAGGTTCAGAGCAGCCTCCACTGCAGAACCCAGGGCTAGGGAAAGACAGAACCCTCCTGAGACCAGAGACGTTTTCCTTCTGCTGTCTAGCTGTCTTGTTTCTGAAGACAAGCCTTGCCCCTGTCTCACTGATGAAACCTTATCCTTAGCCAAATTTACTTTTCTTCCCAAATGAGAAATAAGTGAAGTTATGACACTCTGTGTCACATGCAGAATCACCTAGCCAGTTAAAGGTGGTAGGGAAGTGACATTAGATTTAGATTTGGGCATATTTTTACAGTTGTAAGTCATTCCGTTATTACCATATACGGTATCTGGTTCACGGGATTGTAATGTAGACATTCTGCTGTAGTTTAGGTGGCCCCCACAAAGCAGATGGGAGGGCTCCCTTCTGGTTTGGTAAACTGAGCAATTAAGTGTTGACCTGGAGTGAGTGATAGAAGTTTATAAGCTTCAATTCCTATAAAATTACTGATAACCGTGTTAATCAGAACATATACATGATGTACTTAAAAGATGAAAATGTAGTATAAGATTAAAAGAAACTTGAAGAGAAAGAAATTCTGTATAAATGGAAGACTTTGACAGAATAGTGTAATATAATCTGCCTTTACAAACTATCTGGCCAATGCCTTTTGTTTTCTCTAGCCCTTAAGGGAAACATTATTCCCATTTGGAAAAGAGGAACCCGAGGCCCAGGGAAATTAACTTGCAGAAGGTCACTGCTGCTGGGTACAAAACCAAGTCAGTTCTTATATGCAGCTCTCAGAAAGTAGAATTGTGTGGTAGAGAAGATTTAGATAGAATTGACTGCTGGCTTATTATGATCGTCAGCAAGTGACTTAATTTTTCTGTGGTTCAGTTTCTGTAGCTGTTAAGAATGAGATCTCAAGGGTTGGTATGATATTTAAACATAACTCTGGACCTTGATAAACTCTATAAAGGCAGAGACATTTGATTTGTTCAAAGATTTGTCTACAGCTCTGTCTGGTATGGTTAAGTGGTAGATGCATCCCTTACTGAATGAGTAAGATATGGCTGATTTAGTTAGCGCTCGATAAGTAACGTCCAAGTCCAGCATTAGTGGCCTTCAGTCCTCACATCAGAGCACAGAGACTAAAGTACTGTGCTGTCTCTGGTCTCATTTATTCAAAAACCCGGCAGATTACGCATGTGCTAACACTTCTAGGGTTTTTTTTTAATGTTATTTACCCATGTCCAGGTGGTTTACCAACATCTAAACAAATTTGTTTAGGCCAACCGTGAGGTAAAAAGGTGTACTTTGTTACTGCCCTTGTTTTCACACTGAATTTTAATTGTCTTCTCTTAATAACATGATATACAGTATTTTTCTTTTAAAGAATGACAGTAAAAACAAAAAATAGGCATTTTGAAAGTATAGACTAAAAATGTCCATGTCATCAATAGTGTAGTGCACACAGGGACAAAGTTTAAGTGATAGTTATGCTTAATAGAGCCTGGAAATGAAAACAGTTTGGAAGTAGCACCCTTGTCCCTTCCCCTTCCATAGCACATTGTGTTTTATTTATTGCTGTCCACTTTTACTTCATAATTTATATTGGAATATCCTTGGAATTGAGGAAAAACTTTGCACACAAATGTAGCTATAAGATTGGCAAAATTTGCCATGTCTACTGAAAACGGTTCACATTTCTATGGAAAAAAAATGGGCAAAATTTAATGATGTCTAACATCATTTTTAATTGAACACATTTATCAAACAAATCATGAGATTCAGTATATATGCACATGCATAGTCTATTGTATATATATAATATGCAAATCTTCTATGCAGTTTTATCACATGTGAATAGGTATAGGTTCATATTCTCATACTCCTTTGAAATCCTCTATTACTCTTGGTTTCCTTTACTATCCGTTAAATTTTGTTTTTGGAAGGTGATGTAGTCCTGGTTTTAGAATTAAATCAAACTCTTTCGGAATTTGTGTTGCAAAATAGGTGCCCAGAAAAAGTAGAGTGTGAAAAAGAACAGACATACTTGCTTTACTATATGTTAAGGCACTAAAAAAATCAGTGTGGTCTTGAAGCAGAAATAAATACAGGTCAGGGGAGCATAAGAGGAGAAAGGAGAGTCAGTATGTACATAGCTGAGAATTTATTATCTGACCAAACTGATATTTCACTACAGTGGAAATCGGGGAGTTAACTCCCCACTAACTACAGTGGAGAGTTACTTAATAAAAGTATCTGGAAAACGTGTTGTCTGTTTGAAAGAAACCAAAGCCAGCTTGTAAAGCTAAAAAGGATAACTATGTTTTCCATCTTGTAGAGAAATATAAAATACATATACCATGTGGGGGCAGAGAAGCCAAGGCTAGGAATCAACAAGTTGTAACACAAAAAGATATTTTCTTAAAGAAGTATATAAACACTTGGAAAAGTGTTGGAAAAGATGCAGTAAATAAAGGCAGTAGATAATGGATTTGTAAAGAATATTTTCAGCAAAATGTTCAAAAGATTAATAATCTGTGATTAAAAAGGAGATTTGCAAATTCAGTAGAAGGGAATAACTGACCTATCAAATGGATAAAAACAAAACTAACTGCATTCACAGAGGAGCAAATCCAACAAAATAAACTTCCTGGTGGCCAGGCAGCAAATAAAATATTTACAGCATATGATAGATGGTAAACGACTTTACTATACAAAGCACTCTAACAAATCCATAAGAACATGACAACTAACTGTATTTTAAACAGGCAAGGACTACCAGTCTACATAGCCTATCAGTTTGTTTAACCTAATTAAATACATTAAAAATAAAAACGATACACTTTGAAAACTTTCTAAAAATTACAGTACCAAGGCCAGAGGTGGTGGTGGCACGCCTGTGATCCCAGCACTCTGGGAAGCTGAGGCAGGAAGACAGAAAGTGTGACCCCTGCCTGGGTAACCAGAGTGTTTAAGGGAGACACTGTCTTAAAATTAAAAGTAAAAATGGTCGGGGCATATAGCTCAGTGCGAACACCCTGAGTTCAGTCCCTAGAACTGGAAACAAAATTCACTATACGAGGCCTTAGTAAAAATGTGAACCAGAAAGCACTATCATCCACTTCTTTTGTGTATTTGAATTGACTTTTCTGAGAGTCAGTTTCCCATATATAGCAAAAGACTGTTTAGGTGCTTGTATTCTTTGATCCAGCAGTTTGACTTTCTGGAATTTAGCCTAGAAAAGCATTGTTGTTTGTTATAAGCATATCCCTTTAAATGTTTATTTAGAAACAAATATCTGAAAACAACAGACTTAAAAGTTTTTAAAATCTGTCTAATCAAATGTTATGTATCTGTAAAATATTTCAAGAATTTTTAATGACATGAATGGAAAATGCATGAGAAAACAAATAAAATAGTGTTACTTTACTGTTTGTAGATTTTTTTCCAAGGCAGATTGTGTGTGTGTGTGTGTGTGTGTGTGTGTGTGTGTGTGTGTATTCTTTATTTGTATGCTAGAGCTGCCCTAAAACAAAATTAACATAGACAGTGTGGCTTAAACAACAGAAATGTATTCCCTCACACTTCCGCAGGATACAAGGCCAAGTTCACAGCGTTGGCTGGGCTGGGTTCTCTGGAAGCCTCTCTATGGCTTGCATTCTTTTCATTATGTCTCCTCATGGCTTTTACTGGGTGTAAGAACATCCTAGTATTTCTTCATCCTTGTCTCATAAGACACTAGTCATATTGATTAGGTCCTCACTTTGTGATCTCATTTAACTGCAATTACATCTTAAAAGCTCTGTCTCCAAATACAGTCACATCAGGAGTAGGGCTTCAACATCTGAATTCTGGGAACACAGGTTCCAGAATAATACACACCTTGAAAAGAAAAAGGGCTAAAAAGATGTTAATTCATGCATCACCTTGTAATAGGTGCATTCCAGAAATGCATTCCAAGAAATGCATCAGTAGGCAGTTTTGTATCACAGAAACATGTTAGAATATACATACACAAAGATGGCTGTCATATCACTAGGCAGTATAATCTCAAGGGACTACCATTATATATGCAGCTTGTTATTGATCAAAAACATCTCATCATGTGTTAAATAACTATATAGTACACCAAAATGAAGTCAGGTTGTATTATTATTTTTTTCTTCTGTGGTTTACCACATCCATTTATCTATAGTAACTTTTTTAATAAAGAAGTTTTTAAAAGTTAATTCAAAGAAATTATCATGAGAAAAGCAAAAGTGCTAATAAAATTTTTTTTTTTTTTGGTACCGGGAATCGAACTCAGGAGTTAATATTAAAATTACTTCTATAAAAATTCTAAATGTGAATCAGAAAAGAGCCTTTCACTTTTTTTCAAATAAGCCCAAAGGCCCACATGTAGAAATATCTGCACTTTATCATAAGCACAGACATTTGTTAGAGAAACATCTGTTTTCCAGCACTGGTTGGTCAAGGTGAATGACTATGTGTGACTGAGTTTCAAAAGGACTTGACTTGTCTACACAGCAACCACAGAAGACTTGAAATATAGTATGACTCACTAAATGATACTGGAGAAATGTTTCCCTTAGGGTTTATATTACATATAAATCAAAGCTTTGCATACTATGAGGGTAACCACTTGAAGGAAATAGAAACCCTCCTCCAGAGTAGAAATGCCATAGTTTCTCTTTTAAGTTATAGTTGATGCTCAGCTCCTACCAGCTGACACACCACCACTTCGAAATACTGTGCTTATAGCAGAAAGCCTGAGTCAAGACAGGCTGAAAAGTACCAAAATGAAGTGCTCCACACAACCCGAAGGTCAGCAGTAGGGTATGTTTCAGAGTTAGATTTCATCACCTAACCATCTCAGCAAGGAGCGGATACCTCCGTGGTACTGGCTTCATGCTGTACACAGTGATCTCATGGCTTTCTCTTGGATGTATGACAACTTTCTCCAAAATCTCCAGAAATACACACACATACACTCATACCTCATTGTACTGAATTGAGTTGTGAACCTATTCTGAATCTGTTCCTACATAAAAGGAAACGTGAGTGCCTGGGTTAATTAGCTCAGGTTTCTGTCAGAGAGGAGTGAACCAGATATTAGAGAATAAAACACAAGTGTATAAAGGACTTGCTATGTCTCCCTAAGGAACTGTTCAGGATGCCGAGCGGCCGTGCCCCTATCATTTATAAGATGTCTTTGAAGGATCAAGGTGTTGCCTAGTTGGGAGACATCGGTGTTTATAATGCTACAAAGCTCAGTGTAGCCACGGCATTATTTTTACTTGTATTTTTAATACATTATGTGTGTCCACAACACCCTTTGCAAATTCCAGGCCTTTGAACAGAAGAATCTTTATTAACATTGCCTCAGCCTAGAAATTATCAGTGAAATAAAGATATAGTAGATCAGTCCTGTGAAAAGAAGGCAGTTAGATTCAGTTTATGTTTAGGAGAGTTCCAAGAACTGAGATTTAAATTTGACATTGTTTCTTTTCAAACTCTGGCCTTGGCAAGTATATGCTGTTACTCAAATCTTGCTTTTGATGATCTCTGAGGCACCAGTGTTGTGAAATTATGGGACATGTTGGGTACCCTTATTCTATCTTAAAAATTAAATTAACTCTTCAGAGATACAGAGAACCAATATTCTTTGGAGGCATTCAGCACTGAAAAGATTTACCCATTTATTCAAGACAAAACATTCAACAGATTTACAGCCAAAGTCTGAGAAATACATGTCTCTAAAACTATCTGTAAAGAAGTGAATTTAGGTGGGTAAGCAAGATTGTTCATAAAGATACCATTTTAATTTCACATGTCCAAGTGAAGGGTGATATTTAAGTCTGAATGGTTCTTACTTAGAAAAAGATTGAGTACTACTTTTACCTTATTTTAAAAAGGGGGGTAGGCAACCAGTGACCCTAGAGTACAGATCTTCAGCTTTTACTCTAAATACCATGGGAAAATTTCACATCCGTGCTCAGCTTAAAATGTCTGAGAAATGAGTTTGTAGGGATGGACAGGAATATGTGCTAGAAGATAAAACTAAGGCCCACCTGAGTACCAAGGTCAGTCTTCTAAACAACTTTGCTTCTGTCCAAGAGAGGAGTGGAATGGTTGTCAAGAGAGTAAATTACAGTGTCCCTACAACAGACTTTGTATTTCTCCCCAAGGATGAGGAAATTTAGAGAAAAAAGGAAGGTAAGGGTAGTACCCTAACACTTCAAGGACTAGAAGCGATTATCCCACCCAGAGGAATGATGGCAGTACAGCACCAGGAAGATCCCACGCACATACGCAACTGTGTGCCAGGCTCTGCTGTACGCTCCTGTCAGGGTTGGTCATCATAAAACCCACAAAATGAGGGCAGGTACCGAGAGACATTTACAGACAGGTGAACACGCCACAGTTATAGAACTGCTGAGAGGCAGGGCAGGGAGTTGTCAGACCCCACCTTTAGTTCCATGCGTGCTCAGTTTACACTGAAGGAAAAATGCATAATGTTCCAGGTAGGAAACAGTAATGTTTTCTAACAGAGAAGATGGTAGAGTATTTTCAGCCTTTCTTGTCAGGTAGTTTTTAAATGATCCGTACATACTCTTTTATTTTGAAGCTCAACAGTGTGTTATTTATTGGTATTTTAAAATCTAAAAATGTCCAAAGCAATCCATTCTAGACTATTCTAATACCGGTTTGTCATGCTGTATTATTGACCATGTATGAGTACGAGTCAGTGCCCATGAATGACTTCATAGTTACTAAAGCCAACTTCTATTTTCTTTAGGTGATAGTTTTTTTAATCTGAAAAACAATGTACGAAATCAGTATCATCCCTCAGCATTTTAACACAAATGCATCTTGAGTGACAAGGTCCTTTATCTAAAATTTTCCAATATATATAGTTAAATTTATGGATTTAGATCTCACTAATAGAAAACTAGATGTGTATTGAATTAAAGCAGTATTAAAATCTAAAGTAAATTATATTTTTGTATATTCTACATATGTTTGATTACAGAATGGGAAAGAAAAGTTTCAGTTGTTCACTGTTCTATTAAAGATCACTGTGTTAAACTGGGCGTGGTGGTGCATGCCTGTAATCCCAGCACTCGGGAAGCTGAGGCAGGAGAATCATGCAAGTTTGAGACCAGCCTGGGCTACAAAGTGAGCTCAAGGCCAGCCTGAACTGAATAGCGAGACCCTGTCTCAAAAAGACAAAAAAAGAGATCACTGTGTTAAAAAATATTTACATTTGTATTATTCTGTCATTGAACTATCTAGTTGAATCTGATGCTTTAGTATGTATAAGCAAACCAGGATTTCTTCACTTTAATATGGACTCTTCCATTTCTTTTGTGGTAAGGATGTTGTAAGGATGTAAGGATATTGCTATCTCCCATTCCCAGGGAGCTTTTCATGTTGGATAAGAGTCTTCTAATAATCGTGGACTACACTTGATGTTCTTAGAAACACTCTTTCCTGGATATTACATTTGCAAAGCTCAGTCATAGCTTGTAAACTTCTACTGGCCACTTAAACATGGGTAAAATACTGTATTCAAGATTCCCTCAGTCTCAGAGACTAAAAATTAAGAATTGTGCTTTGATCTTCGGGAGTAGGGAGTGGGGTGGAACTGTGGGCCTAAGTGAGTGTGGCTGTTCTAATAGAATCCTAGTTTTATAAAATAATGTCAAAGTACTGTATAAAACTTTCCAATAGATACGCTGTCTGAAACAAAACTAAACTATTTTCCAAGCCCCATCTAGGCAGATGACAAGTAGATGGCATCTAGACTTGCCATTTAAGTCATCTGGAAAGCAGTGATGTCTTTAAAATTCTGTTATTGATGGCAGCCATTGGCATAGTTCATCTGTTTTCCTACCAAAACACAGAGAGGCAGTATAAATCCTTTGTAATTATTAGGAATGTCTTATTTTGCAAGTATGTATTATTTTAGCCCTATTGGTAAATGGCAGAGAGAGAGGTACCTTTTTTTTTGGTGGCACTAGGGATTGAACCTTGGGCCTTTGCAGTGAGCTATATCCCATCCCTTTTTATTTTGAGATAAAGTCTCACTAAATTGCCCATTCTGGAACATTTATCTTGAGTGGAAAGGTAAAATCAGGAGGTGTCTGTTGGCATCTTCAAGGCCTAGGCCAGTAATGCTTGGCTAGGCGAGTAGTAGAATAGAGAGGAAATTCAAATGCAGTTTGGGCCGTGGGAACTGCTGTTGAGTAAAGGCTGGAGACTGCCCCAGTAGTGAGACGAGCCGTGTTACAGCCACTGGGACTCACTGTGCACTTCCGGTGCACTAGTCCTGTTGTGTTTGATGTATATCATTTCATTTAACCCTCACAACCATGCAGTGGGATACTTCGTAGACATAGGAACCAAGTAAGCCATGGAGAGACTAGGTACTGCACTCAAGAGGCTGGGCCAGGATTTGGTTGCCTCCACAGCCGTCTGTGCTCTGCACCACGGGAAAGCTAGAATTTTTCACCAAGGCCCGTCCCTGTCAGTGGTACCATCATTGCCTCAAATCTTGCTGCCTATATACTAAACATTATAAACCTGCAGACAAGGGGCTCGCACATACGCACCCTTACTTAGCCTGTGGGTTGTCAAGAGCAAAGAACAAGCAAGGAGTGGTTTCAGTTCTTAATAAAACTAGTAAGTAACTTCTCTTACTATTCTGATACCAATTTCTAATAGTGCCTGCGTGTATTTGATTGTCAAGCATTACAAACCACATGTAGAGAAAGACTGGAACACACGACTATTCCAAGATTAGATTAAGGCCTAGTCACAGGGTCCTAAGGTTGATGTGAGAGTGGTGTAGAGTGAGTAGAAAAATGCAGGAGCCACATGAGTAAAGTAGATGGCTGAAGGCTGTGAGCAGTTCTGCGTGATAGCCAGTAACTCCCAGTTGAGGAGAAGGGTTGGGGCCAAAACCAAAAGCGGAAACCGTGGTTGTAGACGGGTTTTGGAAGTAAATGGCATGTGAACATAACTCTGCATTGGCATGAAAAGATGGCAGACATCTTATTTCTCCATTATGAGAGAAAATGGCAAGAAGAGGATGGAACCAAGGGGAGGCAACTGCCATGAGGATCTGGCTGTGGATGGCAGAAATGCATGGGTGTGTGGGTGGAGAGTCCCCTGAACTATGGCACGTGACTAACTTTATAGTCGGGGAGAGTTTAATCTGTTACAAAGTAGGGTAGTATTGATTGTATTGATTCATGCCATTAAAAACGTCCACCTGATTTAATGCCGACGAGTTAATAGTTAACCATTACAGGGATGTGTCATGCTCCCTTTGTATCACTTGAGGATTCTGACAAATGGAAGCGTCATGTAATGCACACTTGTAACCTAGAGTACTTGTCACTCCAAAAGTGTCCTCATAACTCCCTCTCAGGGACTTCCCACCTCCACAGGCACCCGTTGTTCTTATTTCTGTCATCACAAATTAGTCTTGTCTATACCAACAAGCTCTGTAAGAAACTGAAGTCCTCATCAAAAGCTTCCCTGAAGGGGGCTGGGGATTTAGCTCAGCGGCAAAGCGCCTGCCTGGCAAGCACAAGGTCGTGAGTTCGGTTCCCGGTACCAGAGAAAAACAAAAAAAAAGCTTCCCTGAAGATAACCCATTACAGAAGACAGTAACGTTCAGAGACTTGGTACAAGTTCTGTGCCCTTGGACAAAACTTATCTGATCCTTGCATACAGGGTTACATTAAATGACCCCAACCCACTTCCAGATCAAACACTGCAGCCACACCTAATCTCAAAGGCCCCAACCACTTGCTCCACACGCTAAGCCAAAACAAGTTCATTCACTCCTTTCTACTCTTTCGTCGTTGCTGGAACAAAGTACTGATGTATATAACTGAATGGCTCACAGTGTGAGAAGTTTCAGTCCATGGTCAGTTGGCTCCAAGGCAGGATCATCAAGATGGAAGTGACTGTGGAGCAGAAGTACACACTGCGTGGCAGTGAAGCAGAGCACAGGGAAAGAGCACATCCAAGAGAGATACTGCAACTTGTGATCACAAAATTCAGTGAATGTTTACATAAGAATTTCTTAAGTGTATTACAGTAAAAGATACATTGTCATTGCTCCCCCTCAGCATACTCCCCTTGCTTCAGACATTATCCCATCATTCTCACAACCTTCTCAGACAGTTCTGGTAAACTTTTTGTGGCTGTGTTAATACTGAATCTGTTCTACTTATGGCAATTTCTATCAAATAAAAGCATTACTGTTTGTCTTCATCCACCTTTATTCACTGGATCTGACACTGTGTGACTTCTGGCTCTTCCCCAAAGTCAAAGTCCGGTAAGAGGTAAACATTTTGAATCAACTCAAGACATTGAAGCAACCACGAACAGTGCAAATACAGACACTCATGAAAGGGGACTTCCAGAACTGCTTCAGGAAATAGAAGAGTGAGATAAATGTATTCAAAGTGAGGGGAAATATTTTGAAGGGAATTCACAGCACTGTGTTTTTTACTGTAATAAATCTTTTAATTCAAAAATTCACCGTATTTTTTATCGTACCATGTATACTCTAAAGGCACGCCTGTCGTGACCCACCCTCCCACTCCCCGTTGCCTGCTGTCCACATCAGTCCCTCTTTGTAAGCTTGTTGGATGTGTCTCTTCCTTTGGCCCTGGCCGTCTCTTTCTGCCTGCTCTAATAGGTAGCTGTCAAATCGCTACTCTCCCAACCCTCTTGCCCTGATCTCTCCACACCAGTGTGTGACTGCCCTCTGGGGAAGCTTTGCTTCTCTGTTTAAAGTCCTGTGGCTTTCCACCAATCAGGATGCTTCTCTGTCACCTATAGAGTGTTGAAATTCTGTACCATGTGCCTGTGACTTGCTTTTAGTGTCCCCGTTCCTATTTGCTCTGTGCTACTGCTCTTCCTTCCTCCCTCGCTCATCCCTTTATAAGTCCCCATGGACTTATAGGGTCTTGCTTAGGGTCTTACATATACTTGTGTTCCTGATTATGTTGGGGACTATTTTTGTCATGCTATGGTTTGAACCCAGGCCTTTCACATACTGAGCTCCAACCCTAGCCCTTTCTTATTTTTTGAAACCCTATGAGGCTCTTGCTCAGGCTGGGCTTGAGCTTTCGGTCCTCCTGCTCAGCCTCCCAGAGTGCTTGGATTACAGGCATGCAGCACCACCCAGAGAACCTCTCAAGAGAGATCAGGAACCCTATTCTGTTCATCTTTCCATCTCCAGCATCTGGCATATGAGTGCTGCAAACAGTCCCCAAGTTAAATTGCTAAGGAGGATGATCCCTCAAAGGGTCAGTCTTACTTACAGTTCGAGTTGATCTTTTTTAAAATTTTTTTTAAAAATCAAAGAAGTTCTCATGTGCTTCTGGCTAGTTATTCAAGTCTAATTCTGAAATTTTCTGCCCAGTAGCTAACATGGTAATATTGGTGAAAGGTGGGAAAGTTTATATTTGGAGAGGAAGAGTATATTACTAAGTGTTAAAGCAGTGAAACCTGTGGGTAAAGGACTGATGCCATATTCTTTAATTCCCATTTTAAATTGGACCTAATGTGCTTACCCATTTAGCTCAAGAATGGTATAGTACTGTTTCTGGGGACGGAGATCATTTCTTTCTACAGGCCTTTGCAGTAATTAGCAAACAGCCAGAAGGTGGGGTAAAAATGATTGGTAAATATTGATCCAAATGTCTATGAACATGGTACTGTGTTTGTAGCTGTTTGTTCATCATGGTTCACTCTCCTGATTTTTCAGAGCTTTGGGTTCTGCCTTGCAGCGTGAATCGGCAGTACCACCCCAGTTGATCACTGCTAGCTCAGATGTTTTTTTTTTTATCTTTTCAAAACCTAGGTAAGAACCTTGATGCTGTCCACGACATCACCGTGGCATATCCTCACAACATTCCTCAAACCGAGAAGCACCTCCTCCATGGAAACTTCCCCAAGGAAATCCACTTTCACGTCCACCGCTATCCCATAGATGCCCTCCCCACGTCCAAGGATGACCTGCAGCTCTGGTGCCACAAGCGGTGGGAGGAGAAGGAAGAAAGGCTGCGTTCCTTCTACCAAGGGGAGAAGAACTTTTATTTTACTGGACAGAGTGTAATCCCACCTTGCAAGTCTGAGCTCAGGGTCTTTGTGGTCAAACTGCTGTCCATCCTGTATTGGACCCTGTTCAGCCCTGCCATGTGCCTGCTCATATATCTGTATAGTCTTGTTCGGTGGTACTTTATAATCACCATTATAGTCTTTGTACTACAAGAGAGGATATTTGGTGGACTGGAAATTATTGAACTTGCATGCTACCGTTTTTTACATAAGCAGTCACATTTAAACTCAAAGAAAAGTGAGTAAGATGGGTAAGGTTCACAGCATAAAACTTAGGAGATATTTTGGAAATGTTCTAAGTCTTTGTAAACTAAGATGCATTTTTGCATGACTATGTGAAATATTTCTTAATGTCATTATTTGTTAAAGATATTTTGCACTTAATTTTGTGGAAAAAATATTGCTACAATTTTTTTTAAACCTCTGAATGTACTTTCAATGCTGCATACATAGCAGGAATCAATTGCTGTGAGATAACTCGGGCCTGAATATCACACAGTCATCAGGCTGTTAACAGGCAAAGTACACACAAATTTTCCCGAAAGGCCCAGCCCTCTTTCCTAACTGACTCCCCAGACCAGAGGAAGGTCCAGCTCCTGAGCACTGGCCCGACACGCATGCGTCTATGACTGCCTGCCCACCCCGCGGGCGAGCACGCTTCCTCCAGGTGTGCAGGCAGACGGTGCCCAGGCTTCCTCTGAGCTCTGTCCCATCCTTTCCGCACCTGCCAAAGCCATCCCATCCTTCCTCCAGGCCAGAATGCAGAACTTGCTGGTCCCTAACTGAGCGAGCATTTTGATAGGAAGCCCTATTTATCATAGTATCTTGTGCTGACCTGTGTGCCTTTCCTCTCATGGAAATCACACCTGCACACGTCTCAGGGAGCAACCACGGGCTCTCCACTTTGAAGCCTTCATTTAAATTTTAAAAGATAGGAATTAACTGAGATCAAGTTTTTCACTAATGCTCAGTTGCGCATGTTTAGTGCTGGGGTCCTTACAACTTGTTGGCAGATGATGACGCTTTTTTTCTTAAAAATAGTAAACAGGCAGTCACATACCTTTTTAAAGGCACACTTAACATTCTGTTGGTGTAGACGCAGACTGTCTTGTAAAATATATTTATTTAAAACCTACCCCAAAAGGAAGGCTGTGTTTTCCACGTATGCATGGAGATCTAGCTTCTGCCATTAAAATAACAAAAATGTTTGCAGACAGGGCAATGATGGTGTATTCTAAAGTATTCAACCCTTGTAGCCTTGATAAATTTTACTTTTAAAACCAAAATAACACAAAAGGAATTCTTTTCAGTGATAGCAAGAAGCCTCTCCTGCTCCAACCACAGGCTTCCTCTCTCAAGAGTAATGTTTAAACCTACTTTTCACCAGCTCGACTAAATATTTTTGTCATTTGCAGTCACTGGAAAATTCGGCAAACCAACGGCACCAGTCTCCTTCTGAGGCAAAGAAGCGTGTTGTCATTATTTCCACTCCATTGGAGCTGTGTGCCCCCCGCCCGTGTTGTTCTGTTTTTGTTTTTCCTGGTCTTGTAGTAGGGATAGTGGTCCAAGCTGCTGAAAGTGGAAGACAATTAAAAACCTTTAGCTGTTAGAAAATGCAGTAGCTTTATGTACTCTTGGGGCATGAATGCCTTCTCTTCAATGCTTGACAGTGACTATAAACTAACAGTTGAATCATGTGTTGCAGTGAAACGTAAAGACATGGTGAGCTGTACTTAGGTGCTTTGAGAAAGCCTTTGTTGGGGCAGAACACCAGTGACACATGGCTTTTGTTGGGAGAGTATTAACTAGTCCCTCTGCTGCTCTGCACCAACCCATACTTAACTACTTCTTCAGAGCTGTTTTCAATCCTGCTGGGAGCTTACCAATTAGTTACTATGCACATCTGCTCCCAACCCAGCTGTTTAACTTCATGGCTTTTGAAGATACTCTTTTTAAGAAACAACAAACATTTTTCCCTTCCCTTTATGAAAGAGGCTTCTGGTTTAAGTTTCTCTTAAGACTTCCTTGGGTTATTTTTAAACACGGAAATGGTTTGTACGACTAGGATTGCATTTGTCCCAAGTAAAAAAGAAAAACTGCTTTTTACCCTAAAGGTGAGTGGAACAGCGCTCCTGCCCGTCCTACAAACTCACCCGGCTCATTAGTCATTTAACTTGTGCTGAATTGAGTGGCGTTTAATTCTGATACCTTTAAATGGAAAACTCTTTAATAGCAGCAAACAAGTTTAAAATAAACTATAGGTTTTATTTTACCTACCCAAAATTTATAATTATAAGTAAAACTGGGAATGTAGGCATTGCACTTGTTTCTAAAATTAGAAATAAGTCCCCTTTGACAATAAGGCTTATTAAAAATTATAAATTGTAGTTATGTACACATTTAGCTGCATGAAAGTCCACTTTTTTATTTAAAGAAATATGTTAATGGAGTATAGAATATTTTGAATTGATACTAAAATGTCAAGTATAAATTAAAGTTGCTTTAGTAATTGTGAAGGGCCTCAGAAATCGCGCACTATGCCTGCCACCACAGCACCTGGGCTCAGAGCAGCCGCCAGCCTTGCTGCAGCAGAGCCATGCTCCTACACACTGCACTTGCCATCCTCTGAAGGTTACATGTTCTCCAGTTGCCACATTTCCCCTTCTGAAAAGTTTTAAGTATAGCAAATGTGGGCTACTCATAGCAAGAGCCATTATACTTAAAATCTGAACCTACAAGGGGAGTGCTGGCAAGGTAACAGTTCTTACCCCAGACTTCTCTTATGAAACAGGAAAAAGCACTTCTAAAATTCAAAGAACAAGGTAGAAGACTAAATGTTTCGAAGAACCTCATTATTTAAGGTTCCCAATAAAATTCTTCCTGTGCTCTCAAAATGCAGATTATAGGGCAGTAACAGCTTCCACCTGAGTTGCTCTGAAATTACTTCAATAGCACCATATCAGGAATCATTTATGGATAGCCAAGGAGGCACTCCGATTTCACCCGACTTCAGGCACCCCGGTGGCGATGCCCCTGTGTGCTCTTACAAGAAAGACTAATGAAGGGAGCCTGTTGGTGTTAAATTGTTTACATTTCTTTATATATAAATAATGTGCTTTCAGTGCCTTAGTTATGGGTCCCTTTCTTTATCTTATTCTAAGAATTCTACAACGTGTTTCTTAGGTCAAGTCTCTCTGCTACTCACCAGGAGGACCCTGTTCTCTGAACCTTGGTCACTGTGGTTGGTAAACACTTCTCTTTGTAACAGAGAAGACAGCTCATTGCTGAGCCAGTGGATCCTTGGAGTTATTATCTGTGCTGTAGAAGACAAAAATGATTTTGTCATACGACAAGCTTCAGATTAAATACGGCCCTAAAGTTGTCTTGGACCTACCTTAAATTTTTATTTCAGAATAGAATCTTGGTTTGGGTAATCCATTTTTAAAAAGATCCCTATGTGGAGAATACCAAGTTTTAAAAATAACTCACAGAATGGCCTTAGTTTTCAGTGTCTACTGCTATGTATGTGAGTTGTCTATAATACACATCCAGAATAAAGTGGAGTGAATTGAGTTCACATGTGTGTTACGTTTGTGTTCTTACAGGGGTAGCAAAAACTATAGGTCATGGTGGTACTACATTTTCCCGCTTTGTTGGAGCCTTACCATAATTAAAGAAAAACTGGGATGTTAGGACTCCTTTGTTCACAGATGTTAAGAAAAAATGGGCAAAGCTAAAAACAAAATGTACTCCTTCCATAATTGAAACAGTCCAGGGACCACAATTGAATTCAGGGCTCAGCAAATGTCATAGGAACCTGATGTTACCCAGGACAATATGGTCATTCCACAAGCATGGGACAGCAGCTCTTAGAGGTGCAAAGGACTGCAATATCTCCTCCCTCTCCTCACTATCCTGGAGTAACTATGAAAGCAAGTGGTGATAGCCTGCTATAAAAATGTCCTCAGCAAACACAGGAACATCATGGAGCCTCTTCTTTTAAGATACTAGT
Source organism: Chinchilla lanigera (assembly GCF_000276665.1). Taxonomy (NCBI): domain Eukaryota; kingdom Metazoa; phylum Chordata; class Mammalia; order Rodentia; family Chinchillidae; genus Chinchilla; species Chinchilla lanigera. Next base: position 12,432,387 of record NW_004955469.1, read on the forward strand.
TCTGATTGTTCAGTAAACACTTTATGTGAAAGTTTCACTCTGGTGCACATCCAGGATGGGACGTTGCAAGGGGCTTGCAAGGCCAAAGGAGTGCAGCCCTGGCCCCAAGAGTGCTGGTCCCAAGGACTGGGCCACAAGGCTTCCAGCACTCTTACTTCACTCAAGGAAAGAGTAAGAACATGGTCTCTCTAGTCATCGACCCATCTCCAGTAGGACTCGGATAAAGTTGGCTCAAAACATATGCCTGCAAGGAGCCTTGTCCAACTGATCTATCCTCCACCTAGAGTTGCAGACAATTCACCAATATCTAATGTCTACACTTACCTTTACCCCACAGTCTCACTTGTAGAAACCTACTCCATAAATGTAAGGTGCTTGCACAAAGCTCTTTGTTGTAGTTCTATTAGTAAGGGAATAAAACAGTGGGAACATCCTAAAGGTCCATAGTTGGGACTGGTGGAATCATCCTGCTGTAATTAATTCTAAGACTGAGTTCTGTGCAGCTGCACAGGTGTGTGAGGAGCATCTACACACACCAATACAGGAGTTATCTCCAGATTGCTACGGAAAGTGGGAAGAGAAAATGACGTGTAGTTGTGCTCCCTTTTACTTAAGAAGGTACGGCTATTCAGATATACACACATGCCTATTAAAAATTTAAAAGTTAATTTGAAAATATAAACCATCAAAGTGAAATAGCTTCTGCCATAGTACTGCTACAACAGAATACACACTGAATAGCTTATAAACAACAGCAATTCATGTCTCACAGTTCCAGGGGCTGGACTGTGTTAAATGTGCATCTACAGATTCAGTATCTTCTGAGGGCCCATTCCCTGGTTTGATATAGTGTCCTCACATGGCGGAAGGGATGGGGGGGTCTCTTTTATAAAGACCCTAATCCCATTCATGAGGGCTCTATCTCTATGGCCCAACAATCTCCCAAAACCCCACCTCCCAACTCCATTGTCTTGAGGATATGAACTCCAGCGAGACTTCAAGAATGAACATTCTGACAGTAGCAGTTACATATGGTGGGGAGGCAAATAGGGTTGAGGGGAGTGGATAGAAATTACACTTCTCTAAAATGGTGTTACTTTATATTATACACTTGACTTTGGAACAAGGTTAATATTTTACATAATTCTCACATTAAAAGTGGAAAATGGAATAACTAATGAATCAAAGGGGAAAATGAAACAAATGAATTTTTATCAAATTGTACCTTAATCATAGAGAGGAATTATTTCAGGGAATTATATTCCATGTTCCTAATAGTAAATAGGACAAAAGAACCACCAAAAAATACCTAGATTGTTTTGGTCATTATTTTGTTAGTAATGACATTAGTTTATTGTCTGAAACTGTTGCACTTAAGACATAGCATATAGAGTAATTATGATAATGCTGTTAGGAACTCTGATTTTTCAACATAAAAGATGAATAAATATAAAATTAAAGAGATTAATTTAAGAAACCTGTAATGGGGGGGCATGAGAGCTAGAGAGCTTAGAAATGAAAGGTCAGAAATAATGACAAATCAGTAGCAGTGAACATCTTGGGACACAGCATTAGAAAGCCATTGTTCAGGGGTTTTTGGACAAGTAGCTACTTCTGTGTTGGGAGCAGGGCAGTCAGAAGGTGAAGTGGGACACCTTGAGATACATAGATCACAGTAGCCAGGTCAAAGAGGTTCCTATGGGCCAGAAAGGAACAACTGGAGAATTAATAAGAACAACTAAAATATCAAGAAACACATCAGATACAGTAAAACCCAAGAGAACGACACTCAGAAGTAATTACATTAGTACATCTGAAGAAGCTAATAACCAATTTGTTTTTCTGAACCTGTATCTAAAGGAAAATAGCATTTAACCTCCTTTTCTCATATAAACCATCCAGCTAAACAGTTCAGTGAGAAAGTTTATTTTCATAGAAATATTTCTCCACTCCAGAAATAAATCCACAATCTATAATCAAGGGTACCAAGAATACAGAGTGGGGACAGAATCTCTTCAACAAAACTGCATAGCCAGAGAGAAAAATTGGACCCCCACCATACACCAAAACCAATTCAAAATGGATTAAAGAATTCATTCAACTATAAGACCTGAAACTATAAAACTCCTAGAAGAAAACCTCCTTACCATTGGTTTGTGGCAGTGATTTCTTGGATATGACAGCAAAAGCACACACAAAAACATTAAAGTACACAGGATGAAAAGACGACCTACAGAATGGTAGAAAGTATTTGCAAACCACATACCTGATAGTGGATTAATTTCCAAAACACATAAGGAATGACTGTAGTTCAATAACAGCAAAGAAAGTACTTGAACAGATATTTGTCCAAGACAACATACAAATGGCCAGCGAGTATATGAAAAGACACCCAGCATTATCAGCCAAATGCAAATCAAAACTACAGTGAGATATCATTTCACAACTAGTTAGGACAGGTATTTAAAAAAAAAAAGATAAGCACTGGTGAGAATGTGGAGAAATTACAACTTGTGTAACACCACTGGTAGAAGTGTAAAATGATGCAGCCACTGTGGAAACAGTATTCAAATTCCTCAAAAAGTTAAAAATAGTTACAATATGACCCAGCAATCCCCACTCTGGGTATACGTTCAAAGGCACTGAAATTGGAATTTTAAGGAAATATTTGCACAGCTACATTCACAACACTATTCACAATCGATAAAAAGGTAATTAACCCTGATGCGAGATGAATGAATAAACAAAATGGGGTATACCCCCACAGACACACTTACAAGGGCATATGACTCAGCCTTAAGGAAAAGCATTCCTGCCATTTCTGACAGTATCAGCAAACCTGAAGACATTAAGCTAAGTGAGAAAAGCCAGTCAGAAAATGAAAAAGAAAAAGAAAAAAGGAAGCTCCTCTGCCTAGGCATCTAGTAAGTATCATGTAAGCTCAAAGATTTTACTACTTACAGTGAGTAGTTTTGAGAAGACTCCGGAAGCACTCGGCATCCGGCTCCTTGCAGTGAGTGTGGACAGCAGGTTGGCCTGGCCTGGGCAGTGGTGCTGGCTATGTGGCTGGTGTGTGCAGACACACCACCCACCACACAGGCTGTCCATGGGCCCTGGGGTTCCAGGGCTTCTCTGGGTGGATTGCTGAGCCAAAGCCCGTCCCTCAGCAGGGTAGCTGGAGCCCAGGTTAACAAGAATTAAATCTGTCAGGCTCTTCTCTCACCAGTGGGATCTCCCCTAGGGTCATTTTCGGCAAACTATCCTTGGCAGTCTGCCTGTGGGGAGCTAGTGGGGCAGAGACCCCGCTGCCCACCACTGCTGCTGCCAGTAGCTTGAAAATGTGGTGCATCTGGAGCACAAGAAGAGCTTTAAACCTGCGCTGGGCCCCACCCCGAGACCCTCTTTAACGGGTCAGGTGTGCAGCCTGGTGAGCCGTAGCTGTCAAAGCTCCCCAGGTGATTCTGATGCTCAGCACACGTGCTTGCTCTTCTAAGACCTCAGCCCTCCGCTCTCTAGGCCTCTGGTCCCTCATGTATAAAATGAGCATTTGATCTTAGATGTTCTGGAAACCCTGGCTGATTTACAAGTAAGATTTATAAGCACATTGCATTCAGTAAACATTTGTTAATGCCTTAGACGTGGGATCCTGGCTTAGAACCGGGGAGGAAGCAAAGATAAGTAAACTTCACTCTGTAGTCTCTCGTACACACACACACACACACACACACACATGCACACATTCATTTCTTCCCCAAAATCAGCCTTAACAAAGCATCACTTTCCAGGATGTGAAGCCAACTGAATAGAAAAAAAAGAGGAAATCGGAGAAGGCACCTGTGCCATGGTATAGCCCTGGCTCTGATGCCAAAGCTTGGGTACAGGCAGAGCTAAAGGCTCCCAGAATACAGCTGGTGAGCAGAGGCCAGCAACTCTGTGACCCACTGTCCACTGCCCGGGGGTGAGCAAGTGTCACAGACAATAGCTAGTAGTGCGGTTTCCAGAAACCCCTGTAAAGTAACCCATGAGCACAGCTGGTTCCCTGTAACCCTTTGTGTCCCTCCCACTGACAGTGGGAATTTCCATAGCATGGGCTGGCTGGAGAGAGATCCATCTTCTCCTCAATTCACATTCAGTAAGATGGAAAAACCAGCTGGGAATTGCCATTTAGTGACTAGCACCTGCCAGGGGACAGAACAGTTGACCTGGCTGTCCTGGTTAACCCCTGGGGTGCCGGAGCGAGCCAGGGGAGGGTCATCAGGGTGTAGGTACACAGCTAGATGATAGCAAGCACGGGGCTTTGAAGAAGCACAAGCTCATTCTAAGAAGGAGCAGGGTGTGCAGAAATCCAGGAAGGTCTCCCCTGCCTGCCTCCGCCTCTGGAAATGACTTCATTCTTCCAAGGCTGCACATGACTGGAAGGTTGGCTGCCTTGAGGAGCCAGCTCATGATCCTACTCAGAAAAACCGCCAAGGATAAGAAGTCAGCTGTGGCTCCTTCAGAGGAGGCTGCCAGAGAGCTAGTGGCCAGACACCAAGTGTCAGCTCTATGGGGTTGCAACCTTTGCAGCTGCAGGGTCTGGCTCCCGAAAGGTCCGCGCTTGCTCTAATGTGCTGCAGGCGCCATCTTGAAGGTCTTAATAGTTCTGAACAAGGATTCTCACATTTTCCTTTTACACTGGACCCCATGACTTGGGTAGTCAGTTGTCCCTGGCGGATGTAGGAGACCAGGGATAGCCTAAATTTGAGTTGTGGTCTTAAGCCCCATCTGCGTGTGAAATCACCTGGGATACTTTCATACAAGCAGCTAGCCCTCCCTATCCCACTCCCAGAAAGAGACAGGCGCCTCCCAGGTGAGGCTCGCACACTGCCAGACCGATTCCGAGGAATGGTTCTCCCGGGCTTGTAGCCTGGAGAAGACCCAGGTGAGCTGTGGGCATTGCCCCCTGAGAGAGGCTTTCCCTGCACATCAGCTCGTCATGGCGCCCAACACGCTGCCCCTGCCCTTTCTGCTTCTGTCTCCCCGGGACTTAAGGCAGCAACTGAATCTCATTCATCACTGCTGGTGGGCAAGAGGCACTTTTCCCCCCTTTCAACTCATTTGAACTAAAAACAACCCAAGATCTCCAGTTGTATCACCGGCTCCTTAAAGATCGAGACTAAAGCATTCATGATTCACCCTCATGAATGAGCTCCCTTCTTGCCACACCAGTGTGGGATGCCAAGGGGGGGCTGAGTCTCCTGGCCGAAACTTACCTGCTATTCCTGAGCTTCAGGGACAACTTGACAATTACATTTATATCGCGGCCTCTTACTTTTCTCATCTATTTGAAACATCCGACAATTTTTCAGAAATAAAACAGGATTATTCTTTTCAGTATCCATTATTTTCACGATGTGTGAAGTGTACCACTTTTTGCCTGTGTGTGTTCCAGGAAGTCCTTCTGTGTTTATTTTTGTAGGACTCATCAGAGATTAAGAGCCTGCTTTCCTGGCATTGAGAGGAACATACATTATGGTGGTGGAAATTCGGCCAGTGAGGAGCAGGGCGAGGTCTGTGGGAGGAGAGGGGCTGATGGAGGCTTTTCAGTTTTCCAGGAGTTCTTTCAGAATGTCCAGGGGATAGAGAATAGGTTTTCTTTTAAAGTTGTTATATCTCATTTGATCAGAATAGTCTAAAAAAGCCAGGCATGGTGGCACATGCCTGTAATCCCAGCATTCAGGAGGCTGAGGCAGGAGAATTGTTGCGAGTTTGAGACCAGTCTGGGCTACAAAGTGAGCTCAAGGCCAGCCTGAACTGCATA
>NW_004955469.1:12438747-12508141 GCF_000276665.1 Chinchilla lanigera
TCATGAGTTCGATTCCCAGTACCAGAAAAAAAATAAATAAATAAATAAATAAAAGTACCTTCCTGGCTACCAAAGTCAGTTGAATTTGAAATCACCCAAAACAATAAACCACTTAGAGTGAAACAAGGCATAATTCTGCATTTTGTCAGTCTCTGATATCTGTGTTTCTAGAAGGCAGTTGAATTCTCACGTCTGCTGACATCACGTGTCTGGAAAATGCCACCAGATACTTAAGTGACAATGTGTGTGAAAAGGTGCAAGTCAGGTCTCGGTATTTCCCAGACCCTACTGATCGGAGGGCAGAGAACAGAGTGTTGACCTGATGGGCCCCATGAAAAGGTCTTTGGAATCAACAGGAGTCCCCAGATGAAGGAGCCACTGCCTGGGCCTGTCCATTTACCCTGCATGGGCGTTGGCAGCCAGGAGTATGCAAGAGAGAGAGAGGAGTGCGTGAGGGCAGCCCTGGGAGACGGGGCTGTGCTCCCAGCTCCCAGATCAACAGTGGTAACCAAGCAAGCCCCTCCGGCCTCAGGGTCCTCACCTGTGAATTGATGACACTGAGCCACATCCCTCCATCTCAACACAGGCTACTCAGTAAAACCTCCTGGAAAGCTGTCAGGATGTCCAAAGGCCAGGCCCTGCTCCAGCACAATCCCATCAGGATATCTGAGAGCGGAAAAGCTCCCAGGGCGGTGAACTGAAAGGACACAGAAGCCGAGCTAAAGGCATACTCAAACATCAGGGCGGGGCTGGGACAATTAGAGCAATCAAGTCAATCGTGACCGAAAGGGAGTATAACCCACAGCATGAAAAAATAGCCACAGTCAAATACATAGACAAATGGCAGAGAGGAGACCACTCGTCTTTGCCATAGCGCTTCAACTAATAAATGTAGAAGAAATAATGCAAGCAGCAAGCACCGTCTGGCAAACATCGCTGCAATAACTGTCGCAGGCAGAAGTCACTGATGGCTACTCAATTTAGTGCGTGATATATATTTTAGCAAACAGGATATTGCGTAGTTTCACAGTATCTCCCCAGGAAATAGTTATGACAGTGGGAAACATGCTAACTTTATAGTGAAGTCTGGCCACTTTAAGTGGCCAAGGTCAAGATACCAGACCTAAAACATGTCTGCCTCCTGTGTCCCCCTTCACATCATTCGTGCCAAAAAAACTAAACTTCATCTGAGCACAAGCAAAGTTCAGACAATTCCAAATTGAGAGACGTTTTTCCAGGGAACTGGCCAGAACTCTTGGAAACTGTTAAGCTGAAGAAATACTGAGGAATTATTGTAGATTGAGGTGGCAAAAAAAGCACGACCAAAAAGAAAAAAAAAGCAAAGTGGAATCTGGTAAAATCTGAATATACTCTTGAAATTAGCTCACCCTTCAGGATCAGTGTGAGTTTTGGGGTCCGATAACGGTACCCTGGCTGTGCACAGTGGTAATATATTGGGAGCTGAGTGAGGTGCAGGGGCTTCTTCCCGAGATATGCACGTGGTTTGCTCATTCATTTCCTTCCTGTCTTTCTCAACCCGCTAAGGCCTGAGATGTCATCAGATTTTCCACTGCAGGAGAATGTCATTCATCTGCACCATGTGCTACCAGCTCACATTTCAGGAAACATCCCCACAATCTTCCCATTGAGGAGAAGGGGAAAAATACCAAGAGCGGGAAAAGCAGGGCCAGTGCGTCATGTTTCTTGGCCGGATGAAAAGAAGGTCAAAGGATATGAGCCATGAGTGGGGCCCACAAATGTCCAACTGGGGGTATTGTTAGGCTAGACAAAGGGCAGCTTCTTCCCGCCATTCCTCCATCTCAGGCCGGCAACCAAGACCAGGACTTGTGGGTGATGGAGGTCAAGAGCGCCCCCTGTTGGCGCACCTCTGAAGCCAGATACACCCAGCCTCCACCCAGAGGGCAGGGATGCAGGCCCGTGGTTATCTCGGGCAAGATGCCTGACTGCTATGGACATCGGAGAAAGCCGGGCTCTAGGAAGGAACTTTAGAGAAGACCAATGAGAAGCCATGACCCTGTCCAGCCTTGCTTGGGTTTGAATCTCGTATCACTCTGCGAGGGAAGGGAGCTACTTAGAAAATCGTGGAGAGTCTGCTCCAGCCGCAGTGCGGGCGGGAATGACGGAAGGGGAGCCACAACCTCCAGCAAAGGGGCTGGGGTGTGGAGCGGCAGGAGAGGAGGGAGGCAGCGCCAGTTCACGGAAGACCGGTGCTGCGGCGTAAAGTGAACATTACATGCTGTGCGTTTCAGGTTTTAAGAGATCGCCGCAGTGCTGCACCCCGCGGGCACTGTAAGGTTAAGAGTGGTCCTGGGGTGGCGGGAGTGCTGTCCTGAGCCAAGGCACTGGCTTCCACGTGCCGTATAAAAGGGAGCACCAGCATCCACACTCTCATCCTCCACCGAACTTGCCCCAGCCTCTTGCCCTTACATTGCATGCTCCGCGCACAGCAGCGGCCCCATCCCCTCACCCCGCCCTCTGCTGCGTGTCAGGCCACACCTTCCGCAGCGCTCTCAGGCCCTGGCCCCTGCCCTTGCTTCCACAGCTGGTCTCCATTCCACCCACTGTGGACGGAGAACTTGGGGAGAACATGCCGCAGCTATTACTTCTGACACTCCAGGGAGCCTTGGAGGATTGAAGGGGAAGAATGGCCTGCTCTAGAGCAGCCTTTTGGGAGGCTGTGGAGTGACGATGAATTCTGCCTTCTTTTCCCGTCTCCTTCCTCTGAGGCCTCTCCCCTGCCTCTGGGTCCTCAGCCAGTGCTGGCCCCATCTGTGTAATAAGTTCACAGGGGCTGTGCTTCTCTGCCTTCTGTGCTGCCTGACCCCTCACCGCCGCAGCTCAACTTCCAGAACCAGTGGCTGTGGCCTACCTCACCATTAGAGGCTCCATCTCCCTATCCTCACCAGAAATGCGCTGTTGTCAGAGCCTGCGGTGGAATTTCTAACCTGTCTGCGGGCAGCCCTGTGTCCAGAGGGAGCACAGGCCTCGTGCACGGCCAACTGTGGAGTCCACCCTGACACCGCTGTGGGCCTGCTGCTTGAGCCTGTCGGAGCTCTCAGGCTTCTTAACCTTCCTGGGCTTCAGCTTCCTAAACGGGGAGACACGGGGGATAATACCCAGCTCTGGGCCATGGTAAGATGCCAAAATAATGGACGCAAACACACAGTGCACGGTAGGTGGCGAAAAAAGTGTCACTGCCTGTTCCTACTTTTTGGTAACTAGCCCAGGGGCTGCCCTGACTCTCTACCATTCCAGAACTATTCCTACAATTAAAATTTGGAATGGGCATATTGTGGAACTTCATTTGAAACACGTTTGTTTTGGTCTCCTTTTGATCATAAGGTAGAATAATTGCTCTTCCAAAGGGGCTTGCAGTCTGTTTGCCAAGCCAGCTCTCCCTGTCACCTCATCCGGAGGCCTCTGGAAGCTGTCTAGAGCCACGTGGTTCAGTCACTTCATGGCACAGACAGGAAGAGAGGGCCCATGGCTGATGAAAGATGTCCCCTAGGTCGCACATGGAAAAGTGGCAGAGCTGGGACTTGAACTCAAGCATTCTGGTTCTTGGACATCCTGGTCTCCTGAAGAGCCTTCATGTGGGCCGGAAAGAGCTGAACTGATGGACGAAAATGAGATGCACTGGACTCCCAAACCTGGCCCCTGATTCCCCATGCCAGACGGCCTGGATAATGTCTAATGGGAACTTTCTAAACTTATTCTCGGCCAAGATTCCCACAAGAGCCATCTTTGCCCTGACATTCTGGTTCATGGCCTTTTCCTGCCTCCTTTGTGCCTCTCCAAACAGCTCTAGTTCATTTGTCTAGTAAGCTTGCAGCATTTGTAGGTACCTTTTATAATAAGGGAAATAGCATACACTGAAAACTTAGAATATGCCCGGCTACATACAGTTCTCATGTACTCTTTTCAGCAACCTTGAGTTTAAGTATTTTTCTTATATTACTGATAATGAACAAAGGCTCAAAGGAGAGCAATGTAGTAATGGACGCTAATGCTGGATGTATTAATTCAGTTAGGATGAGAGCTACACTACCAGAATTCCCTTCCTACTATGGCTCCAGGTTTTAGAAGCCATCGGAAGTGGTCAAAAATGCCTGGTGTGAGATCGGAAGGCAGAAGAGGCATAGCTGTTATTATGGTGCATAGGCTGCAATCGGATACAAAGGTGTCCAACAGGTCTTAGCTTGTCCTTGCTTTTCTGTTTCACGTGTAGCTTGTCACCCTCAGTTCTGGTCCTCCTGTCTATAAAGTCCTCAGGCCTCAACCAGAATGTTGACGATGCACCCACAGAAATGGACACTAGACAGAGGCTGCAGTTTTCCAGAGACCTCTCCATGAACTTCCCTTTTGTTGCTTCATCAAGGTGGTGGAGAATTGCGAAGGTGCAAGTTGTGATGATTACATTGTGATCTGCGATCACTTCTAGAATAAATTTTTGCTTCATAATAACTCAAATATAAAGATCCTGGCATGTTGGTAGCTAAAGCTGAAGAACCTTTACCTTATGCAACCTGTGGTATCCCCATACCAGAAAAGAAAGCCCTTCTGCATAAGCCTAGACCTCTGGGTGTTCAATATGAAAATTCTCAGAAGGGTAGGAAAATGGATTTTCCCAGGCCTGGTGGGAGAGAGGCTGGAAGATGGAACCAGGCACACAAAGTTTGGACTGGGCTCCGTGGGATCCCAAGAGTCATAGCATCAGGCACATTCTGCTCCCCTGGGTCGGGCATGTACCAAGGGCTGTAGGTTCCTCCGTAGTCTCCTGGGAAGGGACAAGGCGCAGACCCTGAGGACAGCAGCCAATGTTTCTTTGGAGCTGGAAGATTTCCAGGAACCAAGAGCAGAACCAATGAGTCCTGATGACAGCACACATCAACTGCATCCTGCCTTAGACCCAAGACCTAAGTTGTGATGATTTTAACCACTTTGAGCTCAGCATGCTCTGGTCACTGCAGAATTTGCCATGGAGAAGTTCTTCTCTATACAAGGAAGCAGGACAGGAAAACCTGTTAGGCAGAATGTGAGCACTGAACAAGTCAATTAATCCTGCTGAGCTTCAGCAGCCCCGTGTGCAAAGGGGGGCAATGGTGTTGAGCCTCTTGCATGAATCATTGACAAAGGTAAATGTGGGCATGCTTTGGAAGCCCTGCATGGATGAAAGCAGAACATGAATCCTTCATAAACAGAAGGATCCTTCATAAATAGGAATTTCTAGAGATATGCTGAGAAATGGCTTGGGAATCAGAATACTTGGTGTCCTGTCTGGGCTCTCCTTCTCACAAGCAGCATGACTTTGTGACCCTGATGGGTGGAGTGGATAGGGGTCTCTAAGCACTCATTGTCCTTCTTTGTCAGGGTACCACACCCCAAGTCTCACAAATCCTTCTGTTAGCAAGAGTGGAGAGACCGTCTTCTAGCAATGAGACCTGATCACTCATATTTCTAGGGGTGAGAAGAAGGACCAGTTACTGGGATAGAGGAACACTAGGGGATTTTCCTTTTCATTTAGCACATAATTTGCATTGAGGGAGCCCCTTGGAACAGCAGTGCCTTAGGGACTCCTCTGTCCCCTGAAGATAAGGTTGGGAACCATTTATCATCCTCTTTATTTCACGTTTGGATTTTTCATTCCCCTCTCTTTCTTCTCCCTGTTGCTCTGGCCTTTTGGTGCTACTTCATTTTTCCTGTGCTCCTCTTCTTGTTCTCTTCCTCTTCTTTGTCTTCCTCCATTATCACTAGCAAATTCAAGGCTGATGGTAGAACTACCACCCAGAGCAGGCAGGTGACTCATCCAAGGTCACACCAACACCTTGTACTGAGTTCTTACAGGGTACCAGGCACCCTGTTGCCTTGGAATTGTCATGCCATCTCTGGCTGGGAATTTGCTTATTCCCACCAGGAACAAGCGTCCTGTAGACAGCATGGAAGAGGCACCATAAAGAAGATTTCCAGAGGCCACCAGAGATACAGAGAGAATACACACTTACAGCGTTTCCAGTCAGTACCTTCTAAATGTAGGTTAGGCCTGAGTGATGAGAGAGACAAAGGGGAAAGTAGTTGAAGCGGAAAACAAGCAAACAAACATGAAAGGTACAGTCGAGTGTGAACTTACTAACTTTTGAGCCTGCAAAGGGAGGGAAAATTCAAGATGAGGTTCCACAGTCGATTGTAATTGTGGAATCCATCCACTATGGCCTTTGGTCAATGAAGCTCAAACTCTGAGCACTCCCAGCAAGCAAACTTTGGCTCTCCACTGGGGGAAACAAAGAGTGACTCATTTTAGAGCAGATCCCCAAATTTCTTCACAATTGTTCTTTGGTATAATTTCAGAGAAAGAACCAGCCTACGGTTGCAATTCTTTTAATTTATGGTCCTGGTTCAATTGACTGTCAGTCCCAGATAAGGAGAAGTAGCAAGGACGAAGCGAGCAGCAGAAAGGTGAGAGGCTCCAGTTGATCACGATGCATTAGGCTCATGTATGGCCATGACAGCGTCCTGACGCTTGGTCATACACGGTTCTATGTGGGAACATGCGCTGTGTCACTTTGCTTTTCTGAGGGTATGGAGATCACACTGAAAAGCACTTGATGTCCCCCAGATGTGAACGTTCCATGGGGTTCAGTGGTTGTATAAAAATATGCATTTGATCACAAAAGCAGCTAATGGAGATCACTAACATTCCTTAGCTTAAAATAAGACAGCTGCACAGAGTCCAGGAGCACAGGTATCCTCTGCCCCGGCAGCTGTGTGCTAGAGAGTTATATCAGGACACAGGAGGCTTCTCTTTGGGTAGAGCTTATATTAGCAGAGCTGGGACATTTATTAAGTAAAGGAACCCGCTTGCTGCTTGAACCATGAAGCTGCTCCTCATTAGATGCGTGGCCTTGGTTCAAAGCAGCGCCTGATCTGCTGAGCTGCCCCCAAGAACTCTGGCATGGGGTGAGGGGTGGAGATCTGATGGAGAGCCAAAGTTGTATAAGCCTCCTAGGCCACGGAGAATTCTTGGTAAAGAGTCTTTAAAGGAATCATTAAATTCTCTAATGTTAGGATGAAGACCCACCCCCTCCTCCCGCCAACAAAAGCCAGCCCTTCAGTTTCTGGAGAAGGGGTACTCGGAGAAGTCAGAGAACTCACCACGGAAGGGAGGGCGGCAGCGGCTGGAGTGCCTCACCTTTGTCAAGATAACTCTCAGGAAACCTCGAGCAAGTTCTTGCTGCTCAGCAAGGCCTTTGATCTTGAGTAGAAGGGAAATTAGAACAATTCAGACAGATGTCCAGCTCCATGACAGAAACAATGAGTGTTCATGACTCACAGAGGCTCCAGCGATGGAGACTAGGGGGCAAACCTCCTTCCTCCTTGGAGCAGAAAGATCTGGGCCTGGCCTTACCACACACAGCACCCTGTCCCAAGGGACTGGCAGAGCTGGACTGCCCAACTAGAAAGTGCCAGTGGGACCTGAGTGCTTCATTTATCCATGATGCGTTGCGAGTCCACATCAGCAAAGAAACAGCCTCTTGATCCCAAAGTAGATCTCATTTGAATGGTTGACTCCCGTTGGCTGCTAGCTGTGGCTGTTCGGTATGGGGGGGGGGTCCCCCACAAAAGAGAGTTCCCTGAATGCCAAGGACACAAAGCCACGTGGGCAGCTGTGTTTGAAGGGGCTGCAGTCTTCTGGACTGAAATTCTGCCCCTCGACCTTCACCTCCTCCTCACCATATTTTCTTCAGTTTACTTGCTGCCGACAACCTCAGAGCTCAGCCGTCCTCCTGGGTGCTCTTCCCATGCTGACCAGGCCCTGCTCCCTTCCTGAGCTCCTTTGGTTCCACCCCGTGGCACCTGATGAGACCTGCGTGTTTTTCTCCCTCGTGTCCTGCAGAGCTGAGTACCTTCTCTGCACACAGTAGGGGCTTAACAATGGCTTGTTGAATGAAAGAGCTAGAGTGAGAGCATTCCCTAGCAGGTACTGGGCCACTGGCAGGTGGGTCTTTCTTTTGCTGAACACTCCTAGCCTATGAATAAGGAAGGAACAGTGAATGCACTGACTGCTGAGGTTCGCGTAGTGCTGCCCAGTGCCTACCCCATGCTTTGCCTTGGTTCCAGTGTTCTCTGTGTAGGGTGACAGGGGGCGCTATGGGGAGGAGCTGACCAGGTGGGATGACACTGTCTTTCTAGAAGCTCACGTCCAAACGCCTACGATGTGCAGCACCCGGAGCCCAGCAGCTGCACACAGCAGTAGGAACAGAGAGACCAGGCCTGTGTGCAAAGAAACAAACAAAGCCGCCTGTCTTCAGGGTTTCTCTGTTTCCCACAGGAACACTGCTAAAAACTCAGCTTCAAACTCAAGGTGACCTCTCAGCCCCACATCTGGAGACCATTCCACGTCCAGCTCACACCTCTGGGCAGAGCATACACATTTTATTGTGCTCCACCCTCCCTTGGCTGGTGCGGCCCCCTCCCACCGCTCCAGGTCAGGAGAGAGGCAGGCACACTGGCTCCCCGGAACTCACAGGCTCCTCACTCCGTCCTCTGCCATGCGAAGCCAGGCATTTCCACAGCAAAGAGTCAGAAACAGCCGGAAAGGACCAGGCCCGCAGGTGCAGAGGGAGGGGCAGAGAATGGCTGCAAATGCTTCGGCAGGGCCTGTTTCCATTCAGATGTTTTTAGCCATAAAGCAGGGGACTGCAGAGCAAGAAGTGGGCCAGTTACTAGTGACAAGGCCTGCGAAGCACATTAGGCTGGAGCTCAGACAGTGACTCAGAACTTGCTTGGAATGCTGATCCCCACCTAACGGCCCACGGTCTTGGGATGGGGTGCAAGCCTGGGAAGGTGGGTGCGCAGCCCAATAGATTGGTGCTGAGGAGGCTGCCCTGAGTGTGCAAAGGCAAGCACACTCCAACTTCCTAAACCCACATGCTGCTGTGGAATCACCCCATTCTCTTTAACACTGTTTTCCCTGATATTTTCGTGACTGAACCAACATACTAGTACACAGCATGGAAACAAAGAGAAAAATCACATTCCCAATAAAACAATAAAGCACGACCAGTGATGTAGACATGATGACATTTTCAGCTTGGGACTGCACAATCTGTGTGCCGTCCCACACACAAGCTTTTATAGACCCAGCTCGGTTCTTCTCCGAGGTCTTCCCTTGGTGTTGAACCTGATTTTAATACCAATTTTCAACCAGATCTATTAGGGAATCGGGAGGATTTTGGTTTTGTATCTTGGCCAGGAATCCTTGATCCCAAAAGTCCTGTGAGAAGACGTGGTGAGGAATGGCATCAACTACACACCGTCATGGTGGAGAGACCTTTGATTCTAACTGGTGCCACCTGGGCACTCAGTGTATGCAGGCCCTGTGACTCACAGCAACTGTTCTCATTTGTTTCAGCTACATAGGGACACAGGGCACACATAGCTCCTGGTGAAGAGGCCGTACTGAGCCTCACACGAAGACAGGGTTACACCGTGCAGGGGACGTACTGAAGAGGAGGCCCGTGGAATGAGACCTGGGGCTGAGGGACAGCCCATGCAGGAGGTGGCAGTGAGGAGGTGGGCAGGCTTTGGTAGACGCAAAAGGGACACAGAGCAGTGCAGGGGACAGCACCTGCAAGGAAAGATATGGCAGTGTGACAGGTAAAGCATGCCTGGGAAATGCAAAGGGCCTGGTGTCCTAGAGCATGGCGTGGCTGTGGCCATAGGCAGGGAGGACAGCTGCCCCAGAAGTGCTTGAAGTATAAGCAGGACACAGTCCAGGGAAGGCCCAAAGTGAGGGAATAAAAAAACTATTCAGAGTATTTTGAATGTGAATTGGTTCCTAACTTTTATAAATTAAGAGATTTCATAAACAATGCTGAGTTCTTGCATCTCATGAAAGTCGAAAATTCTGCCAATTTGGAATCTTTGCTCCCTTCGCTATGGCTGGGTGGTACCCACCCCTAGGCGGGACAATCATTCTCCAATCTGTCCCATTCCTCACCACTCCCTACTGTAGCCCTTTGTCGACTCATCCCAGGTCCCTCCTTCCCAAATCAGCCTGCCCTTCAAGGTCTGTGAGCTCACGAGGAATTGTAGCCAGGTTGTTTAGGAAAGTGTGCGGATGGCTGAGGGGAAGTCTGTAGGTTGGAGTCGATGAGGTTGGGGAGAAGGGGTTCCTGGAGCGTCCTTAAAGAGGGAGGGCTGTGCAGAAGGCAGAGTAGGAGCAGGGAAGCTAGGGCTGAGAGGGAGGCACTGCAGAAGTGTGATTGGCTCTGACAGTAGCTTGAGTGAGAGGTCTGAGAGAAGGGAGGGGCGAACTGAACTCCTGGATTTCCAGGCTAGGGTTCAGAGACAAAGGTGGAACAATTCAATCAGGCAGATGTGGGAGGCAGATCTGGGCTTGGGGACAGGATGGTCAACCCTGCTGAGGTGTGGAATTTGATGTCCTGAGTGGGTACAGCCCTGTGCAAACCCGTGAGTGGTCTGGGCTTCAGCATGGCTAAGGACCAGGTGCAGACACCAGTCAGGGACAGTGCAGTCAAGAGGTGCTGCTGAAGGAGGTAGAAGGAAGATAAGCTTCCTCCTGCTCCCTGGTAAGCTCAGCTCCCACACTGAGAGAGTCGCATTGACTTTCTTTCTTTTTTGGGAGGATACCGGGAATTGAACCCAGGACCTCATGCTTGCCAGGCAGGCATTGCATCAATGAGCTATATCCCCAGCCTCTTTCTCCCTTCTGTCCGTCCTTCCTTCTTCCTTCTTTCCTTCCTTCCTTCTTCCTTCCTTCTTCCTTCCTTCCTTCCTTCCTTCCTTCCTTCCTTCCTTCCTTCCTTCCTTCCTTCTAGCTGAAACAAGGTCTCCCTCTGTAGTTCAGGCTGGTCTGGACTCACTATGTAGCCCAGGTTGGCCTGGATCTCTCAGTGATCCTCCTGTCTCAGCCTCCTGAGTGCTGGGATTACAGGCGTGCACCATGACGCCCAGCATCATGACTTGTGTGCCGAGGAGCCCTGCTGGAGTGGAGGCCTCGCTGCTGCTATTGGCTGAATGTCTGTGACCCCACAAATCCACACGTCACAATTCGAACCCTCAAGGGGATGGGGTTTGAGGTGGTATGTGGGGAGGTAATTAGATCCTGGGAAGCTTCTGGGAAGAGAATGTGTGCCTCATAAAAAAGTCACGGAAGAGCTCCCTCGCTGCGTCCTCCTTGTGAGGACACAGTGAGAAGATGCCGCATCTAATCCACAAAGCCAGCCCTCACCAGACTTCCAGAACTGGGAGGAACAATGCCACCCAGTCTGTGGCATTTTTATTTTAGCCATCTGAACTAAAAGACCCACACAGCTGGCACTTCTTTACCTGAAAAGATGTGTCCCCAAGAGGCCAAAGCAATGCTCACTGTTTCTCAGTGGGGCAAGGGGCAGTGGATGTGGGCCGGCCGGGCTAGGCTGCCTCTCTCTCTGCCTGAGTCACTTGGAAGAGTTTCATCTCTGCTGCTGTGGAGCAATTCTGGGAGACAAGGTGGAGTGGGTGGAGGCTGAGTCACAGGAGCCTCTGCAGCAGATGGTGGAGGACAGTGAGTCACAGCTCCTCCTCTGAAGCAGAAGCAGATTAGCAACCTGCAGAGAATTTACACTATCCCTGGCCAGGTATGGGCTTGGCTTCTGTTGATATCTTCATGTATGAGGCACTGATTGTCTGTATCGGCCACAGGACACTGTGAATGCAGATACTGGTCTTGGCTGTGTTCCTCAATGCATCTTTAGCATTGAATCCATGTAAAACAAAAAACTGAATGAGCAAGAGAATGAACGGGCCCATTTGATGTTAAAATTTAACATAATGTGAAAATGTGTGTGTAACCTATTTATAGAAGCACATATGATATTTTATATATGGAATAACTTTGGAAGAATAAAAATATATAAGAAACTACTAATAAAGCTTACTTCCTGGAGACAGAGACTAGAGACAGAAGTCTAGAATGATAGGAACACTTATTTTCATTTTATGTCTTTCTCCATTCTACCTTTACAATAGGATATCCACCCCTTCCCCTGTACATACACACTGAGTAACATATCCTGAGCATATTTCTGTCTGCCTGTGTGGCCTTGATTTTGCAACCCACCTAGAGGTTTGGAGATGCGACGTGACCCACTCTTGGGTAATGCACAGCTCTGGCTTGCAGTGTAGCCGACTGGGATTCAGCTCTCAGCAGCGGATGGGGCAGGCAAGGCAGAGGTGAGGGCCGTGCTGAAAGAGGAGCCCAGGCAGATGGGAGATGCCATCAAGGCTGAGTGAAGGGAGCATCATCAGAGGTGGGCAGGGCCAAAGAGCTGTGGGATGGCTTACTGTGTGTGGTTGTCCCAGTGGCCAGAATGGGACCTCCATAAAGAGGGGGACACTGTCTAGGAGGACGCCAGCGATGGATGTTGTCTCTGCACATTTAGAGCTACCCTGTCCCACCAGTCTCCCCTTCTGCAGGCTCCAGGAAGATCTAATGTCCCTTTAGGTCAAAGGGGCTTCAACTGAATTTACCCTGAAGCCGCGTATGCACTTTAAGTTTCTACATAGCAAACTGCAACCTAACTTAGTGTGTAAACAAATTGCAATCTAATTTAAGAATATTTTCGGTACAAATAGCTGAGCCTTAGCCAATCACAGCAGCCAAGGTTTAGTCAATTCCCTGCACCACACAGGAGAACTGGTGATTGTTCTATAGGAGCAGGTGGGGTTCTCAGTTTCTCTGATCCAGTTCTAGTCTTCGGCAGGTTCTAGGCACCTGGTGCTCATTATTCTTGCCTCTTGCCTTTGTGGTATCCATACTTTGCATCTTACCTGTGGGGCATCTCGGGCAGGGGAGAGCTTCCTGCCTGAACATTTCCCCAGGCCCAGCATTATCAGACCTCAGCTCTGTAGCAGTGGGAGCCTTGGACTTAGTGCATTCCTTGCCTGCCAGGGAGCAGAAAGGGCTTCCACCCCTAATCCACTGACAGATGACTTTTGCTCCTATCTTTATCCCTGAGCAGTGCTTTCCCTGACACTTTGGTTTCCTGTCCTTCAGTGTCCTACAGCGCTTTTCTTGTGAAAGAGAAGCATCTGGGAAGTGAGGCTTTGAGCTTGTCCTTCAGTAGCAATGAATTAGCCAGGTTTCAAGCCCGCTGCCACCAACAGAAGGTCATTGAACTTCTCTAGTCTTTCTCAAAAGCATCTGATAGAAGGTCACGGCACAAATTTGAGTGCTTCATAGTTGAGTAATAGCAACAAAATTAAAATTAAATTAAACAGAATAGTCTCTCCTTTTCAGTGGTACTGGAACAACTGGATATGCATATGTATAAAACAAATTTCAACTCATTCCTCACACTATATCTCCAAATTAACTTAAGATGAATCATAGTCCCCTCTCCTCTCTCAAAAGATTAAATCTGTTAAGTTCATCTGTTAAATGAATGAAATTACAAGTCACAGACTTCGAAAGAATGTTTGATGAAGACTTTCTACACAGAATACATAAAGAACTCTCAAAATGCAGTGGTAAGAAGATCAAAAAGCTAACTTAAAATGGGCAAAAAATTTGATGATATTTTACTAAAGAAATAAATGGATGACAAATAAACACTAGAAAATATGCTCAGTATCATTAGTGATTAGGTAAATGCAAGTCAAAGCCACTAGAGTGAAATATATATCAGACTGACCATGCAAACTTTCAGTGAAAACATGGAAGAAAGTGAAACTCTTGTACAGTGCTTGTGGGAATATAAAACAGAACAACCACTTTTGAAAATAGTTCAACAGTTCCTTAAAATTTTAAAAATATATCTCCTGTGCAATTCACCCATCGCACATTAAGATATTTACCAAGAAAATGGAAACACAGTTCCGTAAGAAAGACTGGAATAAAAATGTGCACAACACGTTAATGTATAATAAATACCCATAAACAGGGGAATGGAGAAACAAAGAGTATTCAGTACTTAGCAAGAAAAAGAATGAATATGTGTGAATCTCAGAATAATTATGCTGAATGGAAGAAGCTAAATCATAGCTTCTTCCATACATAGACTATGTATTTCACGGCTATATTTCTCTAAAATACTAGAAAATTCCAACCAATCTTTAGTGACAGAAATTAAATCAGTGTTTGCTCAGAGATGGAGACTGGGGAGGGCAGGAAGATGAAGTTACAAAGAAGAATGAAGAAATAGAAATGATGGCTATGTTCTCTTGACTGTGGTGATGGTTCCCATCCGTGCAGCTTATTTATTGTATGTCAGTGATATATCAATCGAGCTTTTTAAAAAGAACAAATTAATTTTAAAAACGGTATACATAAAAACTAACATAGCTTTGCTTGAGAAGAATCTGAATGTTATCAGTCATCTCACTAAATGTAAATGGACTAAACTTGCTACTTTAATACAAATTGGATTGTATTCCAGAACAACATTCTATTCTAAGAAAGAACAACATTCTATTATGGTTTTGACAAGCAACATTAAAAGTAAGGACTCTAAAAGGTAAAGGGTAGAAAAATTTTAAACATTAACAAAGAGAAATCTTATATAGCTATCATTATACCAGAAGAAACAGACATAACCTAAATGCTTGTAAAGAGGAATTGACAAATTCATAATCATAACAAATTATTTTAGCACACTTCACAAATCTTAAAAATGTTGGATTATGAATAAAATGTAAAAGATACGAAGATCACCAGTAACAAATTTGATTTAAATAAATACATGAAGAATCAATCAATCCCACATCTAGTTCTCTGAAGAGATGAATAAGAAAAGCCTATAGTAAGATACAAAGGAAAAAAGAATATGTAAACTATTTTAAAAACCCAAAAATACAAATATTTTAAAATATAAGAGAATTATAGGCAATTTTGTGTGAATAAATTTAAAGTTTTAAGACAGAATAGACAATACCCCAGAGAAAAATAAATAAAAGTAAAGCCTGAGCATACATTTCAATACACTGGGTAATCACCAAAGAAAAGAAAAAAATTCTCACCAGATGGCTTACATGTCCCTCCTCCCCCATTAAAAATTGCAAGACTTTTAAACCTTTTTTTAAAAGAAAAACATCCCTACAGATGAGAAGTGCCCTAGAAATGAAAGGAGTTCCTTAACTTGTTTAATAACACTGCCAAAACTTGCCATCAAAACAGGAAAACAAAAAGAGAGCACAGAAAATTATACTTAAATGTTGTTTATGAACATGCAGGCAAAAATTCTTGAGCAAAATATTAGATAAAGAAATTCATTAATATGTAGAATTTGTGTGTGACTAAGGTTAGCCCAGAATTGTAAATAGGAATTAATGTTAGAGAATTACATAGTGTAATTCACCACACTGCCAGATAAGAAAGTATGTCATTTCAATAGGTACAGAAAAAGAACTCGCTATGATTTGTTATCCACTCATAATAAAAGTTATTGGCTACCTAAGAATAGAGGAATACTTCCTTAACCTAACTAATGACATCTATACCTAGCCCTAGTCAACTCTACACTGGGTACTGATACATAAGTGTTCTTGTAATCAGAGGTGAGAGGCAGATGGCAAGTCCTGGCCAGGGCAGTGAGATGAGAAAAATAAACAAAAGGATAAGGGATGGACAGGAAGAAAGTTTTCACTTTAACAGAAAACAAACTCTGTAATAGAATCTCAGATTAAATATTAGGGTGTTTTCTTAATGTAAAAACAAGGTATTAATAACTATATATAAAATATTTAAATAATTTTTATTTACCAGGAACACTGAGTAGAAGAGACAAATTTTAAAAAGAGCTAAAACTTTCCCCAAATAGGGTATTACTTGGGTAAAGTCAACTGCTGTATCAAGCTTCAGTCACTGGTGTGGAACAATGGAAGGTTTTTCTTGTCCATGTACTTGCTCAAAGTGATTCAAGTTGTTGATGCAGAGACTTAGGATCCTCTCCTCCCACCTCAAAGCTCCGTCCTCCCCACCCCAGTGCCTGAGGGTCCTCTGCACCCATCTGGTAAACGGGCTATGCAGAGAGGAGAACACAGTTGCTTTTCTGATCACACTCCATCAAGCCCCTGAGCTCTATGGTCACATGTGGACACCAGGAGAGCTGTGCTATTCAGCCCCTGGCTGTGCAGCTGTCTCTTTGTAAACCACAGGAGGGCTTTACTGACTTGTGCTGGACAACTACCCATTCTCTCACAAATGCCAAACAAAATGGGAGGTACATTTAAACTTGGAAATAAATCTAACAAAAGTTGTACAATACTTATCTGTACATAATTTTTAAAAAGTTATTGAAAAACACAAAAGGAGATTGTCTTGGTTACTTTTCTCTCATTGCTGGGACAAAATACCTGACGCCCAAAATTAAGGAAGGAAAAGTTTATTTCACTTACAGTTTGTGGAGGTTTCAGTCCATACTTGGCAAGTTACAAGGCAGAGTGGCACATGGCAGAGGGCTACAGCTGATGGCGACAGAACACAGCAAAGCAACCCGCACACACCAGGGCGGAATGGCCTCAAGCACCCTTCTCCTCTCCCTTACATATGCAAACTATCCACCCCAGGGCAGGTGCAGCTCTCACACCCATAATCAATCAAACTCTAAAAGCCTGCCCCATGGCCGCATGAGGCTTTGGGGGGACACCCAGACACGAACCATAACAGAGATAGATATGCAAGGTGAAGAGAGGTACCGTGCTCCCAGGTGGAAGAGGTCAATATCCTAACAATCTTAATCATCCTTTAATTAGCCTGTATTTTCAATGGAATCCTAATAAAAATCCCATTTTTTTCATGGACCCTGAAAACCAATCACAGAATCTAACTGAATTGAACAATGGACTAAAAATTACCCAGGTGCTTGGGTCACAGGGGTGAAGTCTTCTGATCTGATAGCAAGTCTTCTCAGAGAACACTAATTACCAAAGTGCAGTGTTGGCACATAGATAGATCAATAGTCAAGTGAAAACTCAATATATTTCACAAGTGTCATCAAAAGTCAGTGTCAAAGGATAGAAATATTTGGTTATCTGAATGGAAAAAAATAAAATTTATTTCCTGCCATGTCAAAAAATAATTTCCAGAGGGATTAAAGACCCAAATGTGAAAAGCAGGACATTAAAAATGTGTTATAAGATAGTTTATGTCAAACGGAAACAGAAAAGGATTTTTTTAAACAAGGCCCAGAAAGCATAAACTTTAGAAAAAGATTGAGAATTTTGATTACCTTGAGATAAACCACCAAAGTCAAAGCAAAACATAAGCTACCTATTGAGAGAAAATATTTATAGTACATAAGACTTAGAAAAAGAAAAGAGCTTCCCCAAATAATTAAGAACAAATAACTACCCAAATAAAAGATACAACTGGAAGAGGGAATCCAAATTGCAAATACAGCTTGTTTGTGTTCAGACAGATGCAAATTTGAGAGCATAATGAAATACTTACTGCCATGACCAGACTGGCAAAAATGTTAAATTCTGACAAATACCAAGTGTGAGTGAGGGTGCAATTTTTTTTTTTTTTTTTTTCTTTTTGAGACAGGGTTTCACTATGCAGTTCAGGTTGTCCTTGAACTCACTTTATAGCCCAGGCTAGCAGCAATCCTCCTGCCTCAGCCTCCCAAGTGCTGGGGTTAGAGGCATGCACCACCAGGCCCAGCCAGAGGCTGTGAAAGAAAGACTATTTAAACAGATGTGGCTCACACCTATAATCCCAGCAGAAGGATCGCAAATTTAAACCCAGACTGGGCAATTTAGTGACTTAGCAGTAGGACCCTGTCTCAAAAAAAAGTTTCAAAATCTAATGGTGAAAGCATAAACTGATACCAATTTTTAAAATATTTTACAAAGTTGAAGCTATACATAATCCTCGATTCAGCAATTTTGCTCCAAAATGTGTACCCCAGAAAAACTTCCCTAATGAGCACAAGGAGATGGGAATAAGAAAGTTCCTAGCAGCATTATAGCAAAAACTATGGAATCAACCTAAATGCTCCTTCCCTGATGGATAAATAACCTGTAATAAATTCATCTACAGAAGTGAAAACCAATGCCCCATCTGTACAAGGCAAAGTCTTAATGGAGTGCAACGTGCACGAAGAAAGTGGCTGAAGGCTTTCTATACAACTTCAAGTACAAAAATTTTAATTTTTACCATAGCTGCCTAACAGGCTACAAAAAGGTGGGGGAGTAAGAGGAGGAGAGTGGGGGGAATCCAGTTATATCATGTACAGGTACAAATTTCCTATGAGGAATGTGACCGTTATGTATATCTGAAATGTACCAATAAAAATAATTTTCTTTGAAAGAAAACAAAGGTGGGCAAACCTTCTGTAAAGGCTGGGTAGTCAGGATTCACAGTGTTGCAGACCCCGTCTCTCTCTCTGTTTCTCTGTTTCTCTCAATAGCAGTAGTTTGTAATGAACACATAGTGTAGGGCCTGGCATGTAGGCAGTGACTGGGACAGTTAGATCCCTCCCTTTCGGGTCTATCACCTTCCTGTGAGTGGCCGTGCTTGGTAGCGGTAGAGTTTGTCTTAGGTGAGTGGGAATCGCCATCCCTGGCAGCAAAGGGACGGGGCAAAGGAGCAAGAACAACCTGAGCTGGCCTGGAATTGAAAGGAGAAAGCATTGCTGCTCTCAGCACCTTTCTTCTAATGGACACAGATCCCGGGTGGGCAGGGACAGTGCTAGGGTTCTGGCCCAGGGTGACCTGTGAACCACTGTTCAGAGGGGTGGGAGTCTGAGGCTCTGAGAACCCATGTCACGTGATGGTTAGGCCAGCTTAATATCCACTGGGCCTGATTCTGGCCAGTGATTCCTGCCGAATTACATAAAGTGCCTATTTTTCTTTCTTCCTCATTTCAGTTTTCTCCCATCCACTTTTTACTCTGGTGATAGTTGTTCTACTCATGGACAGCAGGTTTTGTTATTCTCTGGCACAGCCCAACTTATTCATTCCTCTCTATGCATTTCTCCACCCGGCCTGCCTGGTGATGATGTGACATCTCCATGGAAACAGATGTGGATCCCACAGTTGCTTAGCAATGTGCTGCAGGATGGTTAAGCTGTGCTCTAGTTTCCTGGGGGGCTTGGCATTCTTTGATGTGTCTGTACTATGGACCGGGATGAGTGGGATGCTTCTTCCCTTGCCTCTGCCCTTTTTATGTAAAAGTAAAAAGTAAAAAGAACTGGAAATTTACCTTGTTTGGGAGGAATGGCATCGTGAGGAGAGCAAAGGGTTTGAAACAAGCAGGAAGAGGAAGACAACATGTTCTTTCAGAAGCCCCCATGCTGGAGGCACCTGGGTACCCATTCAGGGGGACCTATGACCAAAGGACTACACAGTATATCCTTGTTGCCTGAACAGTTACCTTGGTACAAACCCTGCCCCCATTAAAGCATCCCTTACATTTGAGGGGCCTGCAGCAAGAGGACAGATGGAGGTCACTACCAAAGCTCTGAATACTTAAAATTATAAACCTAGTTGACAGATTGTTAAATAAAATGCATCCTATCCTCTGACCTCACCAACTGTGTTAGACAGAACAGTGCCCTCCCCATATACCCACACCCTCATCCCAACAACAGGCAGAGATATCCTGTTTATTCAGGGCTGTGAATGGAGTTCAAGTTGCTAGTCAGCTGGTTTTAAGAGAGGGAGATTCTATCCTGGATCAGGTAGGAGGGCCCCGCATAATCAGAAGGGTCTTGCTGTGCTTTAGCTATGGTGCATGTCCCCAAGGTTCACGCGTCGGAAGCTTGTGGTGCTGCTGGGACATGGTGTGGGACCTTTCTGAACTCTTTGTGGCACTGCCCTGGAGGGAATGCTGGCATCCTAAAGTGAGTTCTCACAAGGGCTAGTCCTGGTAAAAGCTGGAACTCGACTTCTATACTACTCTCCAGCTCCTCACTGGACAGTATAATGTTTTTCTCTCACACAAGTTCCTGTGATCCACTGTGAGGTCCTGACCAGAGTGGAGCTGATGCAGGCTCTGTTCCCTGTAACCTCCAGAACTGTGTGCTAAATAAATCTCTCTTTTTTTGCCTCAGGTATTTTGTTACAGTAATGGAAAATGAACTAATACAGGTCCTTTATAGTGGAAGATGGAGACAAAAGATCTGAGTGATGCACGGTGAGAAAGACTCAACTGGCTTTCACAATGGGAGGGGCTGTCAGAGGAGGAACACCAGTGACCTCCAGAAGACAAAGAAAAACAGGTTCTTCTTCACTAGAGCCTCCAGAAAGACTGCTGACCTACAAAGGCTAAAATAATAGATCTCTGTTGTTTTAAGTCACTGAAGTTTTGGAAACTTGTAGAGACAGTATGGTGACGGTAATATGACAATGATGTTGTACAGCCTGTGGCCCAGGCAAAACTAGCACCAGAGAAAACAGTAGTCATTTCCTCCCCCTCTGTCTTACGCCAGCCTCTTCAAAACAAAGGAAAAGCTCAGACGCACTAAAAAGCCAATCCTGTCTTGAGGCAAAATTCAACCCAAATTCAACCCTCCCACGAGCAGAGGGGAGCAGGGTGGCTCTTCCACGCTTGAAGGCAAAGTGGGGGCCTGGCACCACCATGGACTCAGAAGTGGCCCTGCTTATCTGACCCCACCACCAACTGTGACCTTGGGTAAGTCACAGAACTTGGTGGTACATAAGAGTCCTCATCTGAGATGGAGTTTGGCAACGGCCTTCATAAGGGAAAAGAGGCTCTTCCTTCCCTCAGCTGTCTTGAAGTTGAGTAAATTGTCTTGCTGAGTCCTGAGGGGCATGTTCTGAGCAGTCAGGAATTGCAAAACATCCTTTCCTCATTCTTCTCAGTCACCCTAGACACACAGACTGTGCAGGTCCAGGACACATCTCTCCTCCTCCAGCAAGGCTTTGGCGACCACTGCCGCCCATGCCCAGCACTGCGCGCTGTAGTACTTCTGCATCCTCACTTTCTTCTCAGCACGTAACGATACGCAAGCGTGTTTAGTATAAACTCTGTTCACAGGCTGTTTCGTGCCTCTAGTCCCTACACAGGGCACACACAGTTCTAGGCACATTGTAGGCGTCAGCAGATCATTGTTGCACAGTGGTTATCAGTGGGTATACTCAGGCTTCAGGAGAGCTGGCTACATGGTCAAGCCAAAGCTTAGAATAGCTTGTAACTGGCAGGCTTTTCTTCTCTGCTAAGCGCAATGGCTTGAGTGGCTTCACACTTTCACCTCCCCCCAGACTCCTTCCCTGGGACCCCTGAGCACTGTGTGTAGGCTGATCCTGGCGGCAGTATCGGGGCTGATCCTGTGCTCAGCTGAGGAGAAGTTAAAATCCTTTGATTTTAAATTAATCGGGGGAGTTGCCTTTGACCCGGCTGCCTGGGGACCTTCTTCTCCCGCCTTGTTCTCAGGTCTGTGAACAGGCTTTATTTGCTGGCCACAGCGCCTCCAGCTCGTGATCCAGTGGCCATCTGATTCCCTGGGCCACGACAGCCAGCTCAGATCCTGTTTCCCTCGGGCACTCAGTCTGACTGGGGTCTGGCATCCCATGTCTCCTGCTCTTGGGACACCTATTGATCCACCTATATTTGGCCAAGATGTGCATTCAGCGCGCCTTGGAAGGGGGCCCCCTGAACTTGGGGTTTTCTTGGCTGAATTAAAACAGCCACACCTAAAGCTGAAGATAAGCGTCTTCCCTACAGCTTCTTCGTGCTCAGCCACCTCTGGAATGACTGATGTTGATCCCATCCACTGGGATCCCAGGTGGATGCAAGTCACCAAGTCTTGCGTTTCCTCTGGGGAAACTACTTGGGTGCCTGGCCCACTGTGAACCGACCCAAATGAGGCTCCGGTCGACCAAAGGAATCTGCTCCTTACAGAACCACACCCTGATCTTCTCTGTCTCTCACCTTCCCTGAGAAAAACAGAAGACCAAATTATCTCTCCTGCTCATAACCACCCGGTGGCCATTCCTGGGCTTCTATTTAGCCGAAGCCCATCAACATCTAGACTAGGTTCTGAGTCTTCCGGTCCACTTCCTGTTTGGGGCAGAGTTTTGAAGTGTGATGAAACGGTTCATGGGGTGTGCAAAAGGAGGTCACTGAGCAAGCGAGTTCCTGCCTTTCAAGCACCACCAAGGAGAAAGAGCAAGAGCATGGCCAGTCCTTCTCCAGTGTCCTCTACTTTTCTCTGTATACCTTGGCTCGTGGGCATGCACTGAAAGAAACATCCAGACATAAAATCACGGTGAACGGACTATCCGTATTTTCAAGTTGACCAGGATGTTCACTGCTGGATGCCTCTTGCCTGATACATTCTTGGCGTCTTGGGAGGCAGATCGTGCCTCATCTGGGTGTCAGAAACACTTGCTGGCGGTAGTTAGTAGGGTCATCAGCTGAGTGAAGAGACAAGTCCCATGCTGGCTGGAATTGCTGTTGAAACATGGTCCACAGGGCAGATCACAGTGTCATCAAGGAAGTTCACTCCAGGCTGGGGACCTCCTAGAGGGACTTGTGCAGTTATCCCTGGCCATTTTGGATTCAGCCAGTGTACGCCTGATGTCTTCAGTACAACTTTCACCTTGTCACGCTGTAGGGAGCAGCTGACTGTGTTTGCCCCAGGGGCTTCCTTGGTCCTAGGTTACAACTTCTTTCTGGAATTTCCAGACTTTCCCTTTTCTTTAGGAATACATTTCTATTTTTATGTGGTCTGCATTTCTGGGAGGATATTCTTGAGTGTGAGTAACTTATTTTGGTTCTTCAAAGCTCCTCTCCTTTGCCCAGATGGTCTTCCTTTCAACCCCTTGCCGTATTTTAATGATCCTTTATTCTTAGAGAATTTTTCTGAGTGATATATTTGATTCAAAGTTTTAGGCCAAGGCAGAACATTTCATTGCTAATTCCTGTCCATATGCTGGTGTTTGATCCTACTGGGAGAAATCTGTGCTTAGCGGAGGTCATCAGAACAGCTTCCCCAGGTCAGGTCTGGGCAACACCTGCATCTACAATCATCATGTTTCCTAAGGCGCAGACTGCCGGGTGTACCTGCAAACCCACTGGGTGAACATTTTGGTGGGTGGAGGTGGGGACAAGCAGCCCTGGAATCTGCATTTTCCACAAATGCAGCAGGTGATTCTTGTACAATGTGGAGTTTGGGAACCACTGCCAAGAAGCAAGAGGAGCATCCCTCCTGGTTGTTCCCCGAGGCTACCTTTCTCTGTAAATCTCAACTCACAAGCCTGCATCTTGAGAAGGACCCTGCTGTTGGGCCTTCTTACCTGTCTTTGTGGCCAGGATGTGGCTTCCAGTCACTTTCATAACATGTAGAGTCCTGATTGCCCTCCTGAAGGTGAGCTGCACTGTCATAGATGACTCCGTGGGAACAGATCTGGCTACAGTGCCTGGGGTGGGGGCTGAGTGGAGAAAAAGGGGGTCTTGGCCGATAGACGGGTGCTTCCCCAATTTCCCATATAGCAATACAAAAATGACACTTGAATGGCATGCTGGAATACCACATGAGGTTTCCTAGAGGGTCTAGCCTCCCCAAGCCTGGTCTGGCCATTC
Source organism: Chinchilla lanigera (assembly GCF_000276665.1). Classification (NCBI taxonomy): domain Eukaryota; kingdom Metazoa; phylum Chordata; class Mammalia; order Rodentia; family Chinchillidae; genus Chinchilla; species Chinchilla lanigera. The sequence goes on from NW_004955469.1 coordinate 12,462,317, forward strand.
CAAGGACTGGGACAATGGAACCCTCACACATCAGTAGCCATTTCTTGGAAGCCCTGGGTTATGTTTGCTGCTGTGGCCCAGATTAGAGACAGACAATGGTCTGTGGTAAGAGAGAAGAGAAAAGGAAAAAACAGATGGGAATTTTAGTGTTTAACAACGCATATAATGTGTGGAAAATAGAAGGGAAGGAGTCAGGTGTTCTCTGGGAGGTGAGACCCCATCGGAAACAATGACAGCTTGCCCTTGTTGCTGTCAAAGATTTTCACTGCCCTCTCACTCCTTTCCTTCCTGTCATCTTCCCTGGTCACTTATCCCAGCCACTACGTCAAACGGCCTGAGGCTGCAGAAGGTGGAGAGCTGAGGATCCCCAGATAATGAGGGAAGGTGACTACCTTACCTCCCCACTCTGCGTGCTCCTTCTAATGATGTATTCTGTTCTTCTAAGGAAGTATTCTGTTTCTCCTTTTTTTTTTGTTGTTAATTAAAGCATACATACACAGGGAGGTATTTTTTTTCATGCATGACTCCAGGGGCTGAGAAAAGGCGTTTGTCACTGGCCTTTTTAAACCCTAACTCAGTGTTTTGCATGTTTTTGCACCGCTATGTCAGCACATGGGCAGGTGGTTCATGTGCCCTTTTCATGAGCCCCTGTTCTGGACAGGTCAGACTTCTCACCTTGCAGTTTACTGAAACAGACTCCTAAATTCTGGGCTTATGTGGCTGCACCCAAGTCTTCCAGCCACTAGATGGCAGAGTAGAGATCGCCACTTCCTAATGACCTCAAATCCATAACTCAGTTCCTATTCAACAAATCAACAAATCTCTTAGCCCCTTACAACTTGCATCCCCAAATGCATTTGCCTTAGAGGAAACATGAAGAGGAATAAGCTCACAAGCAGGCTAGACCCCAGAGACAACTTTGGTTTAAACACAGGTGCAGCTTTACGCTGGTACAGTTCTGGAGAGCTTCTTCAGGAAAACAAAACGCAAGTTACTTTTACCAGTTTTACAGACAACAGAAGACCATGTAATTGAGAGGCCCTGAAGATTATGCTTCATAAAGGTCCCGGTACATCTGCCTCTGCTTAGACACACTGAAGACGGTTGAGGGCCTGCCAAGGCCCAGGTCACTATTGTCTTCTGTGGGCATCCTGCTTGGCACAGGTGCAAAACTACAGTACCCTTGCGTCTGAAGACAGCAGTTGTCCCGGGGCCTCGAGGCCCTTTTAAAATGTCAGGCTAATTATTAAGTGATTAGATAATAGCTACAGTGTGCGCTGTCTGGGTGAGCTGTGCTGCAGCGACCAAAACAACTTAAGAATGCCAAGTGACATGTTTGGAAAGGAGCGAAGAGCTAAGTGTTTCAGGCCTGGAGGGTGGAAACAAGCCGGAGGTGGCCTCTGCCAGGAAGAGACCTCACAGGGGAAGGACAAGTGTGCAGGCGGAGAAGGCTGAGGCTGTGCAGACTTCTCTAGCAAAGACCCAGACCAGCTGCTCTGCCCCACCCCAACTAAGCTCTTTACAGGAATTCTTTCATTTCATCTGCAAAACAGCCTTTTAAGGTGGAGGCTGCTCCTAATGAACACGTGAAAACCCAAGATGGATGCTATTCTCCTGGTAAATGGTGGGATCTGTTTTCATTTTGTTTTACATTTTTATACTGGGGATTGAGCCCAGGGTCTTCTCACCGAGCTACAACAACAACCCCTTTTTTATTTTTTATTTTGACACAGAGTCTTGCTGAATCACAAAGTTGCTTGGGCCAGGCTCACACTTGTGATCCTTCTGCCTCAGCCTCCCAGGGTGCTTTGATTGCAGGCGTGCCTCACCAAGCTCGGCTTCTGGTTCACATTTTAGCTCCTATACTACCAGTGCAGAGCTCCCCAGACTAGGAAGCCCTCTCTTTCTTAGTCTTTTTTTTTTTTTTTCCGGTACCGGGAATCAAACTCATGACCTTGTGCTTGCCAGGCAGGCGCTGTGCCACTGAGCTAAATCCCCAGCCCCTTTTCTTAGTCTTTTTCTTGAATGCATGGGAGCTCCACTCTGGAGTCATAAATGACATTCCCCACCAGTCCCATCCTGGAATGCTTATAGTCAGGACTGAGGTCCTTCTGGCCTGGGGCCTGGGCATCGTGGAGTTTTCATAAGGCGCTGTAGAACCACAAGACATTATAGCACCAAGAGAGGCTTGAGAGGGACTGACTTAGGCCTGTAATTTGCAAATGCACTCTGGGGAAATCTAGGAAGTGCATGGAGCTTTTGAGGAGTGGAGAAGTTAGAGAAAAGATTTGATAGGGGGTCAAGTGGAGAGAAAGGGCAGCTTTGAAGAACTTCATCCCCAAACACAATCAGAGCAGCTTCACTTTATATGATGTCATACTGGGCTTCCTGCTAAACTTTTGTTTGAATGGGGGCCTCTGCAAAATGTGTGCAGACCCACCGAGGTCCTTCTAGTCCTGCCCCTGCACCATGGCTGATTGGAAAAATTATTCAAGATCAAGCAGCTGAAGCAAGAAGGTCCTTACTTCTTCTTTAAGACAGCCTGATACAACTTATGCATAAAACAGAATACTTACGGTTACAAAGGAAACCAATTACATTGAAACACAGTTATCAAAATATTTTTTCCCACCAAAAACAAGCAGCCTTTATTGCAGGATTACAAAACGCTTTCCATTTTGCCAATATTTTACAACGCACTTTGCTTCAAGGGTTGAGAAGGAGAAGGAGAAGGAGAAGGAGAGGAGAAGGAAAAGGGAAACTAAACAGGGAGATTTCAATGCCATTTCTAAAAGAAAAACTGTCCCGGCCCTCCCACCCAAATAAAAATCCAAATGTCACGTAATTTCACTCCCCGAGAAGAGGCCACGAGGAAAGCAGCAGGCAAAACTCTCGCACTTTCACTGTGGATCATGTCAGGGACAAAGGAACATTTAAAGCAGTCATCGGTTCGGTCAGTTGCGCTGATCATTTCTGTAGTCATTTCTGCCTCCTATTTTTCCTGCATAGCCACCTCGGTCTCCATGGCCACCACCACTCCTGTCTCCTCCATAGCCTCCACTTCGGTGTCCACCGTAGCCTCCACTGCCACCACCACCGCGTCTCCTCCGTATTCCACTCGACTTCAGTGTCCTCCATAACCTCCTCAATCTCCTCTGTAGCCACCTCCTCAGTCTCCACCATACCCACCACTTCTGTCTCCACCAGAGCTGCCCAAAATATTTTTTAAAACTTCAACTTTGTGATACCACATCACAGAGGCTTGTTAATGTATTAAGCAAGATCCATAACAGGTCCAGCAACCACCATGATTCTGACAGTGATGAGCTTCACAATAATGAAGATATCTGCAATAAATGCATGGGATGTGAAAGATACCTTTGATTCTATTGCTAACAAAGCAGGGATGCTGCTAGGACATCTGAGGCTCATTGACTTCATTCATAATGGTAGGAAATGCTAAATTTCAGCTGAAGGCTAGTTGTTATGGTGTCTATCTAGACGTCCTCCAAGAACCTCATGCACGCATAGTGGAGCTTTTGGATGGTGATTGGGTTATGGGGGCCTTATGGCTGACTTGTTAAGAGGTAGGGTCTAGTTGGAAATGGTGGGTTACTGTGGGCGTGACCTGGAAGGGTGTGTCTCTCTTCCCCTCCTGTGCTGTCTTGCATCGGAGCCAGCCATCTGTGGGCTAAAAAGCACCTCAAAATAAACCTCTCCTATAAGATGTAAGTGTTGGGTATTGTGTCCCAGTGATGAGAAAGTATCTATGACACTAATAGAAATAAAAATAAAGATGTGGCCTTTTCCCCCATCCAAGTTCACAGATTCCTTGAATTCTACCCACAGGTCCCACAGCCCCAAGTGTAGGTCCATCAGTCCAGATCACACTAGGCATTTGAATTAGTATTGCTGATTACCACCGTTAGGATTTTCTTCTAGTTCAGTGGCATAGCGGCATGGCTTCTCACAGCTTTTTTTCTGCTGTAAGTCCTGGGGACCAGTGAGGCGGGATATATCTCCACATCTTTTCTTGCTGGACTTTAGCTAAAATGCCTGTGGTCCAGAGCCTGTCCTTCCACCAGCAAAAGCTGCAAAAGGAAGTTTGTAGCCTGAGCCCAGGATGTATCCATCACCCCAAGACCAGAGCCCATGCTCCTGGCCCTTCCTGCCCTCACGCCATGAGAGGCCAAGGCCCAGCACATGGCCTCCTCGTCAACTTAGCAGAGCATCTCTGTGACAAAGGCGTGGGATGAGGCGGCCCATTGAGCTTCAGGGAGCTATTTGGGGATGAGTGGCTTATTGTTCTCTCCTTCCAGTGTTTGTCTTCAGACTCATTCACAGAATGCCATAGAGGTCACAAGAGAGGGTGGTGCTTTCTTTTTCTGCACCCGTGGAGGGTTGGGAGGGAGGAGAACAAGGCTCAGTGTGCCTCGTACTTCTCAGGAAGGAAACTGCAGGCCATCACCATTTCTCAGAACCTCTCAGCAGTGCCGCATCGTCTCTCGGATGGCCTACTGTGTGGTGGACTCTTGGCTTAGGCTAGAAGATGGGCGGGGCTGGGATTGTCCCAGGCAGGCCAAGAGTATCTTGCTGGAAGGACCTCAGAGAACACGCAGCCCACCACGTCGTTGCCCAGATGGGAAGGCTGATACCAGGTCCCAATGAGTGCAGCAGAGCCAACATCCACAGCCCTTGTCCGATCTCTTCTGGGCCAGACCTGATGTAAGCCTCGGGCTCCAGGGGCTCCTATATCTCTCTCAGTCTCATGTCCGAGGCCTTAGCCAGCCCTGGGCAGTGTGGCGGCTCTGGTCCTGGAGTTTCTGTTCCTGCTGCAAGGGCCTCTGACCACCCAGAGTGATGTGTCCTCTAACCCAGTGTGGGAAGCCTCCCCTTCCTGGGGCAAATCTGACCTTCAAGGCACTCTGCCCTAGTACCATCCAAAGTTCTTGCTCATAAATGGGGCACTTTCAAGGATGGCTTTGCGGGCTAGGATGACCCAAAGTGCTCTGTCATGTGCCTCTGTATCCCATGCTGGCCAGGGCCATCCTGAGCCTTGCTTGGGGGTCTCTCCTAGAAAGATGCCCACACCAAGCCTCAGTTTTGGGTGTCCCACCCACACCTGCAGCACCCAGCTGCTCCTTCTGACCTGCCCAGCAGCTACCTCCCTCCAGGAATCGCTCCCAGTCTCTGTGTCTTCAGACAAAGCATGCAGACCCCGGAGGTCGGCAGTAGACCACCACTCTCCCCATCCCTCCCAGCCCTGGAGTGAGGCCGACTCTGCAGCCCAAGTCAACTCCCTGTCCTCACTCTCCTCACATCCTGGCCTGACTCAGGAAGGTCCAGGGCCCAAGTCAAGAGTGTAAGTTCTGCCAGGGATATAGCTCAGTCGCTTAGCGCCTGCCTGCCAAGTATGAGGTTGTGAGTTGATTCCCAGTACCAGCGATTGGCTCCATTTCAGCTGAGCCTGACCCTATTTCCACGTATTGATGTGTACGGAGCTGGCTAGGACTTTTCCTCATCCCTTCTATTGGCTTTAAGCAATGCGTATCTATCTAGCCCAGGTGCTGATGGTAGTCTTGGGAGATGGCAGGCGCGTTTCCCCACCCCCTGTTGCTCCCTTGAGTGAGCCAGGGTGAGGCGGGATGTGTGAGCCAGTGCTCCATGCTGTTGGCTGGGATGGAGCCTTGGGACTAGAAGCTATGACTTACTAGGGCTTCAAAGATTACACATCAGAGCTGAAGCACTGACCTCAGTTGTGTTATGCAGATTACTCTTTCTGCATATCCTCCCCCCGCAGAAGGCAAAAGGGAATTCAAGCCCCCCAACCAACCCAACCCAAGGCAACCCACGAATTCCCGCCACCCTCAAAAGCAACCAACCCTCAAGCCACTCCCTTCTACACAAATGAATAAAATCTGGGTTCGGGCCTGGGTAAAGGCCTTTGTTCCGGATACCCATCACCATGGCCGGACTCAGGACCCCTTGGTGCCCCATAACTACAAATACATCTTAGTGTCTTTATTCTCGCCTTGGGTTGCACTGGAAGTGGTAGATTGGAACTGACTCGCTAGAATTCCAATAACTTTTCATGGGATTACAAATACAAACCTCCTGGGCCATGAGGAGGACTGGGAAGGGCTCTCTATAGCTTATTGCAGCAATTAGTCTATGTGAGTGAAGCCAGTGGCTCATCCAGATCTCAGCCCTCTGGCCGGGCCAGAGTCTGCTCTTTCTGTAGCCCTGGAGATGCAAGAAGGCAGAAAGAACCTCTGTTGTTCCACACAGTTCCTCCAGCTGCCCCTTCCCAACTGTCTAGTCTCTTTCTGGCCCTTGGGCTGAAGCTATGTGGAGACGAGGACACTATAGGACACTTGTAGCTGTAGGCAGCACAAGAGTCAGGACTGACTAGTAATTTTTCTACCTAGAACCTTCATGCTCTCTCATCCAGCTTCCCAGCTTCCAGACCCATGACTTTGAGCCACCACTGTCCAGTGACCACAACCTAACATACCAGGATCCTTCCTGCCTCAGGGCCTTTGCACATGCTCCTCTTATTTCCCTGCTCTTTTTTGCTTCTCTTCCTCCGATGACTTACCCATCCTTCAAGTCTAACTAGAATGCCAGCTTCTCTGTGCATCTCCCTCTTGTACCTAATGCTATTTATTGTTCTTTCCTCTGTGTCTCCAACACCACTTGCCCTAACATGCACGGCCCTGGGTAGAAACATGGTACGTGTGTGCCTGTCATGGCACCCCTGAGCCTTGAGATCATGGCTTGTCTTGTTTGTTGAGCCCTGATGTCTGCTACAGAGCTGGGCTCAAAGCAGGTGTGCAGAAATGTTCACCCACTTTACTAGGCACCAGCTGTGCACCATGCGCTTTCCCCTGCCGAAGTATAAATGTTCTTGGTCTTTGGCAACTTTATAAGCTAGTGGGAAACAAAGCCAGAGGCCCTCTGACCTCTCAGCTGACCGCCTCTGCTCAGGCCCTGCCACCCCGTGCCATATCCTCACAAGTCCAGGCGGTGGCGCAGGGACAGCTTCCCGGGAGTCGTGGCGCTCAGGCTGCCCTGCCCCCTCCGCCTCTCGGGGGCTGGTGGCTGGAATGAGCCTCCACCAAGCCCACCTGGGAGAGCCGCTCTGACAAGGGGAATGTGGATGGAATGACTTTCTGCTCAGCTTTCCCAACAAAAATAACTCGGAATTTATGTCCCTGCACACACTGTTCCATGTTTCTATTCAAATTCCTCTCCCTGCTGCCTAGAAGCCTTCAGATTTGTAAATAGCCCTGTCTTGGCATTTGAGAGGTCATAGCCATCTATCACCCATGGGCGTTTTATTTCAGCAGGGATTCTTTAAGTCCCCACTGAGAGCCAGGCCTGGGCTAGGCCGGGGTGGCCCCAGATGAACTCACCACAGCAGGGGAGAAGGGCAGAAATGGGCATTGCAGGGCTTCCGTGCCTCTCTGTGGCAGGCATGGTGCGGGGCACTTAGTGACATCCTAAGACCTCCCGGCAGAGCTGTGGCTGCAGATCCGCATTCCCACTTTGCAGTGGAGGAAATGGCAGGCTCAGTAACGCCATCCCGGAAGACGTCCACTCCCTCCCTTGTGAGAACACAACAAGAAGGTGGCTGATTCTGGGCCAAAAAAACAGGCTACACCAGAAACTGACCACACCAGCACCTGACCTTGGACTTCCAGCCTCCAGAATGGCCAGAAACCAGCTCCTCTTATTTAAGCCACCAGCGCATAGAACGTTGTTATGGCAGGCCGAGCAGGTGAATGCAGAAATTAGGAAGCATTTCGTCAGAGCTGAGGACCACGGCCGGAAGTGATACTGTTTGGCCCAGTGGGAATGGTGTCCCATCCTGTAGTGAGTTGGAGGTGCAGATGCTGAGCTGGCCTGAGGTGCTGGAAGGAGCTCCCCCGATCTGAAGATGAAATGCTCATGGCTGGAAAACACCCCGCTCGCTTTCTCCTGGAGGCTCAATAGGTGCTCTAGCCCTCAGTTCCCATAGGGACCAGGACTGCCCCTCAGGGACTATAGCCTGCTGAGTCTTCTGCTAGCAGGGAGCTGGGCTGGGGTGTGAGCAAAACTTCTTACCCTGCTGGGGCATAGCTGCGGAGCAAGGGGAGCCTTCCTTGACACTTGGAAGACAAAGCCTAGTTCTCCATGGCCAACTTTGGGATCCTGGAAAGTCATGAATGACCCGTCCTCGGTCTCTCCATCTGTAAAAGGGGGGATGATGTGAACCTCTTAGAGCTCTGGCAGGATTACGTGCATTGTCAGGGCTGGAGTCTATTCTGCCTGAGAGGAGCCCGGTCTGTGTAATGAATGACACAAGTCAGAGACCACCTGACAGGCTTCTGTGAAAGCCACGAGGCGTAAGAGTTAATACACCTGGGTGCGGGGAGATGGAGAGTGAAAATACTGTCCGTGGGGAACAAAGGGTAACAGGGCTGTTTATAGGGTTTGAAAAGGGGGGCGGGTTGGCAAGGGACATTACGCGAGGAAGTCTGAGCTGCTAAGAACGATGTGACCTTTCCTATTAACCTTTCAATGTTATCCGGCTTTGCTTCACGTGCTTGTAAGCTGTGATTTTAGGTGGACACATATTTAGGATTATTATGTTTGTAATCAGTGACCCTATAATTACCATACAACGCCCCCTGTATCACTAGTAGTATGCTTCGCTGCAGTTTATTTTGTTTGATAGGAATTGTGGTCACTCCAGACTTACTTTCAAATACTGCTTGCATAACACTCTATTGTTTTAATTTTATCCTATCCATGCCTTTCTAAGCAGATAGAGATTTACAATCTGGTAAAGACGCAGATACATTATTTTGTCTTTAAAAATCCAATCTGGCAATTGTATCTTTTATTTGGTGCACATGTTAGTCTACTAACACCCAATTTTCCCAGATTGGGTGGCTTCAACAACAGCAATTAATTTTTTTTTCACAGTCTTAGGGGATGCAAGTCCAAGGCCAGTGTTTTAGCGTGTGTTTTTCTCCCAAGGCCTCTGTTCTTGCCTCGCAGATGCCTGCCTCTCACTGTCCTCGAATGGCGTTTGCCAGAGCATGCTGGCCAGCTCTTCCTCTTCTCATAAGGAACCAGCAATCCCGGATTAGGGCGCAATCCTTAGAATCTCATTCAACCTTAATCACCTCTTTAAAGGCCCTACATGCAAGCTTAGTCACATAGGTGCTGGGTGTCAGGGACCGACACTACTGAGTCTATACAGTGTAAATGGGAATTTACACTGAATGAAGTTATTAAGAATTTGGGGCTGGGGATTTAGCTCAGCGGCAAAGCGCCTGCCTGGCAAGCACAAGGTAGTGAGTTCAATTCCTGATACCAGAAGAAAAACAAAGAACAAAACAAAACAACAAAAAAAAAAGAATTTGGATTAAAATGTATACTCTTGCTAGCTGTTTTCTATTTGTTCTATTTTTCTTCTGTTTTCATATTGAATGTTTCATATTTTTCAACTTTAGGTTCACTTTTAGGGTTATTTTTATTTCACTTTAAATTTATTTTAGCAGTTGCCATAAGGTTTATACTATAGATATTAAGTTAATTGCAATCTGCCTTCAAAATTACAGTCTACCTTCAAAAACTGTCCTGTTGCTTCATTTGTACTGTAAGGATCTTACAGTATATTCTTGGTTCTTCCTTCCCATCCTTTGTGCCATGGTGTCTTACATTTCCTTTTTCTCTGTGTTGTAATCACCTAAGACATTGCTACTTTTGCTTCAGTCAGTCAGTTATCATTTAGAACAATAAAAAGTTTATGTTCTTGTATGGTATTTCCATGCTGTTTACTCCCTTCTGTAGATCCTGGCTTCTGTTCATTATTAAGCATTTTATTCAGAAGAAGCTCTTCAGTTCTTCTTTGGAGGGCCAGTCTGCTGGTGATAATCTGTGTTTATTTTTTCTAAAAAAATGTTCTTATTCTTTTACGTTTGAAAGCTATCTGGATCGGAAGTAGAACTCTGAGTGAACAGTCTCCTGTTCCCCTTTCAGTACCTGGAAGACATTATTCTATTGTCTTCTGACTGACGCAGTTTCTGAAGAAGTGTGCTGTACTGTACTTTTTGTTCCTCTGCATGTTGTGTCATTTTTCTCAGGCTACCTGTGGAGGACCCCCAGAATATCTCTCCCTGAAATAAGAGCATTTCTCTCCATTTTGGCTGAACCTGGCCCTGACTCCGTGTGTTGATATGTACAGAGCTGTTTAGGTATTTCTTTATCGCCTCAACTGACTTTAAACCATGTAAATGGGTCTAGCCAGGTCCTGATGTGGTCTTAAAGCAATGCGACAGGTCAGTGATGACCCGCTTGTAGCTTCCAACCAGTATGTGTGAGCTAGGCTGAGTGACATCTCCGGGCACGAAGACTACACATCAAAGCTGAAGCACTGACCCCAAGACGCGTTACTTCCTCCAACTGTGGTATGCAGATTACTCTCTCTGCGTACCTCTTTCTTTCTGCATATTGCACAGGTGCTATCTCGCCTACTACCTAGCCCAGCTCACAGCATTAACATACTTCCCACCATTCCCAGTCACTCAGCCCCACTCCCCTCATCATGAATTATGAAAACCCAGGTTTGGCTCTGAGTTGAGGCTTTTGCTCCGGTTAGCCATTATCTTAACTGGACCCAGGACCTCCTTGGCTCCCCACATCTACAGATATGTGTTCGTTTCCTTATTCTCACCGTGGGTTGCACTGGAAGTGGTAGACTGGAATTATCTAATAACTCTTCCTGGGATTGCAAATGTGGAGTCCTCTGGGTCACAACGAGGTTGGCAGACAGTGTTAGCTACCTTCAAATGTTTCTCAGCTCTTTGAGTGTGATATGTTTAGGTTTCTTTCTCCTCATCCTTCACACTCTTTATTTTCTTCTACCCTGTATGCATTGTTTGATTGGTGGATCTGTGTTTTGTTATTTATTTGTATGTACATATGTATGTATGTATGTGTATGTATGTGTGTATTTGTTACAATACTCGAAATTGAGCCCAGGGCCTTACACATGCTAAGCAAGCAATCTACCACGGACTTACATCTTCACTCTTTATTATTTTGAGACAGGGTTTTGCTACATTTGCTCGTTTGTCTCAATCTTATGATCCTGCCTCAGCCTCCTGAGTAGCTGGAATGAAAAGCATGTGACACAGCATCCAGCTCACTTTGTTACTTACTTTTAAAACAAATTATCAGCCGGTATCTTTTCAAATATTGCTTCTGCCTTGTTCTTTCTCTTCGCTGTCTGGGATTTCAGTTTCATCTATGTTAGGCTGCTTGACATTGTCCTACAGCCTATGTTCAGCTTTTCACATGTTTCTTTGTGCTTTGATTTGGGTAATTGATTTGTCTTCAAGTTCACTGTTTTCTGAATGATATTATCCATTTGTTTTCCATTTCTAGCATTTCTTCTTTCCTCACGTTTGTTAGAATTATCTTCTTGGCCATGCATATTGTCCTTTTCATAGAACAACATAGTTAACATAGTTATTTTAAACTTCTTGTCTGATAGTTTCCTTCCCTGTGTCATATCTGAGCTCAGTTCTATCGATTGCCATGTCTCTTGATAGAGTGCTGTTTTTTCTTTTTTTTCTTTTTCTTACTTTGTGCTCTTTGCAGTTTTTTATGGAAAGCTAAGACTTTTGTAGAACAGTAGAGACTGATGTAAACAGTATTTATGGCTGGAAATGATCAAGCCTTATCTCTTACCAGTCTTTTGCTATGGAGGCTTAAGCAGTCTAGGCAGGGGTTGAGCTATGTTTGGGTTTTGCTGTTGCTATGGTCACATCTAGGGCACCTCAGGCTTTACATTTCTCTCATATATCTTTGTATTTAGGGTCACTGCTGATTTGCCAGAGAGTTTTCCTGCATATCTGTCTCACTCTGAGTGAGGGTTTCTTTCTACGCCTACAGTTTAAGGAAAACCATTCTGCTTTTGAAACTTCTCAGCAAATGACTACCGTTATGGAACAATTTTTAACCTGGGAATGGAGCTTGGGGAAGGAGTGAATGACGTTTTTGCGGTCCTGCCTCAGTCTCACTCTCAAGCAGAAGCTCTAGCCCTGTGGTCCCTATGTCTTGGGGCTGGGGGTATTTCAGTAGCGCCCCTTCGCCCTCATCTACACAAGACTATGGGTCTGTGTGTACCTTCACTCCTCACCCAGAGATGGAGGATTTTTCCTTTTCCTTTTCAAGGCTGCGGTAGGTCTTCACGCATGCCCTAAAGACATCAGGATTTGCTATCCCCTTCCTATCAGTCTTTCACACCAAAGGGATTAAGGAAAAGGGTCTTTTCAGAACTTAGTGCTTTTCTTGAAGCACGATTCTTCTCTCTCAGACCTGAACCAGGAGAGGGTCTTATGTGGTTCTTTCCCCCACCATTATTTCTTGTGAGAATTTAATGTGGTCCATGGAGAGGAGCCTGAAAGTGGGAGTGCATTTCCTCCCCTATGTCTGCAGCTGTCGTGGGCTCATTCAGTCATGCAGATCCTACGTGTGGCCCTTCGCAAGGTGCTGAAAAGTTCGGTTGAATTCTTTCCATTCTGTATAATCTGACAGGTAAGCAACCACCCCTGTCCTGTCACTCCTTGGAGGCACCTATTATTTGTTGCATTTTGAATTATCTTTTTGCCTGCAACTCCTGTTCTCCTATTAGTTCATGAAAATGTTTCATTTTGCCAATTATTTGGCTATTTCTTTTGCAAGAGTGAAGATAATATTCTTTGTGGCGTCCTCTATACTAAGCAGGGGCTAAAGCCCCCGCAGTCTTTTGAATTTAAAAGTCTAGAAACTACCTTTATTTAGAAAGGTTAAGTAATCTTTAAGAACTGAATTTATATTTTTGGGTTCTTTGAGAGTACAAATCACTCAATGCATAAAGTAGGAGACTGTATCTTAGTATTATAGGCAGCTAGGTTAGATAGAAATTAACATACACTCTGAGAGGGACTGGGCTCAAGGAAGTCAGTAAAAAATAAAGACATCAGAATTGTGGCTGGAGGTGCTTCTGAAGGAGGGAAAGCCTCTGGATAAAGTCACAATGGCCAGACTTGCATATTCCCTAAGGGATGAATGGAAACTAGGCTATACTGTAAGTGGTACCACCCAGTCCATTAAGTCCAGATATGCACCAGGCACCCAGGTGGATAACCAGAACACCTAGACCCTTTTTTCCTAAATGTTCCTTGTGTTAGAAGTCATAGGTAAGCCAGGGTTAATGACGTCAGCCCTTTACCCTTGCTTCATGCCCTCCTTCCTGTTGGATCAGTATTAGCTAAGCGGCTATATTTGTAATCCTATAGGTTGATTGCTGACCCACATTGTACCCACACCATGACTTTGCTGTATAAATTACCTCTGACAAAGTGCCTTGGGGGCAACACGCTTGGAGCCCCTCTTGTCTCTCAGAGCTATTCCTATTCCCCAATAAACCTTTCCTACTCTTAAGCTCCTCTGTCTTTTGAAATTCATTCTTCCATTTCAGGGGACACGAACTTGGCACATCTGACATCTATCAGGTTGGAAGTTGTATTTCTCCTATATCATTAGTTTTTGTCTCACGCTATAGCTCTCTATTTGTTATTTGTTCTTATATACTTTTAAGTTTAAGTTTTGAATGATATACTATCACATGTTTCAAAATTCAAAAGAACTGTTGTGGGCAACTAAGTTAGATAAAATATTATAGGCAGTCAGACAGGGCCAGGCCCTCGAAGGAGCAGTGCAGAAGAGGAGATGCCTTACAACCATAGGGGAGACTGGCACCTCTGCTGTGGGCCAGACCTCAAGACAAAAGACAAAACAAATGCACCCACAGACTTCCTAAGGATAAACGTCAGGGATTGATGTTCTAAATAGGTATCTATCACCTTGAGGAAGCCAGGAGAGTCACTAACCCAGCCCTCTACAGGAAAAGTCCCTATTCTGTATTCATGCCCACTTGCTACATGACTCGCTTCCCCATTTGATCCCAACTTAATCAATTTTACCTGAACAGTTCCTATTGGCTGACCATAATTTTGTCCCATCTCATGCCTACCTTGTGAGTTCCCATTTTTCCCACCTTGGACCCACCTCGCCTCATGGATTTGCTCTATAAAAATCCCTAGAAAAGGCAGGGTACCTGGCAAACAATTCAGGACCCCCTCTGTCTCTCTCTCTGAGTGAGGGTTTGCCAGGCAGGGTACCTGGCAAACAATTCAGGACCCCCTCTGTCTCTCTCTCTCAGATATAAGCTTTCCTTCCCCCAATAAATACATTCTGCTTTTAATCCCTGTTATTCCTAAAATTCATTCTTCGATTTCAGAGAACACGAACTCATACCAGATAGCTAGCAGGTAGGAAGTTTCTTTCCCGTATATCAGAATGTCCTTCCGTTCCTATTCCCCTGTGGCCTAGTTTTCTGTGCTAGAAGCCAGTGCTATTAATTTCCTGCTATCCTTTCAGAAATATTTCGTGCTATTATAAGAAAATATCTATGCATTATTTTCCCACTTTTTTTTGCACCAGGTAGCATATTTTACACACTCTTCTGTTGTCTTTCCTTTTAAAAAATAACAACAATATATATTTTGGAGACTGCCCAATCAATTATAAAGAGTTGCTCATTTAACAGCTGTGGAGAATTCTACTGTCTATGGGTGTGGCACTTATTTAACTACACACCGTTTACTTAACCACCTCCCCTGGTGGACATTCGGCTGCTACTGCTTTTGATACTGTTTACAAACAGTGCTGTGAGGTCATTTCCTTGTGTGCAGAGATTATCTACATGATAAAGCAATAAAGCACTGCTCCTGAAATTCCTGGGCCTGAGTATATATGCATTTGTGCTCTAGCCATGGCCAAATTGCCCGCTATAGGTACTGTACGAGTTTAGATTCCCTCTTGTACAAATCATAAGAGTTTGCCTGTTTTCTACTTTTCTGCCAAATAGAACGCCCCCCAACCTTTGGTTATTCGCCAATCTGATGGGGCAAAAATAGTATCTCAATGCGGTTTTAATTTGCGTTTATCTTAGTAAGAGTTGAGCTGCATGTCCTTAATTGGTTAAAGAGACATTTTCCTTTTTTTTTCTGTTCTCCAGTGCTCAGAGAGGGCTTAAAGGGGGTGTGGGTAGAGACCAGCCCAGGATTAGGCCCCTATCTCCTCCAAATTCATCCAAACAGTTCCATTTCTACTATTTTGTATACATCAGGGCTCTGGCATGAGTTTTATTGTGAGATAAATGTCTTTGCTAAGTTTAAAAAGCTAGAAAATTATTGACTGAATGCAGTGTATGTTTGGGTCACTTTCGATGGCTGATGAGAGAGAGACTCCAGCTGTCCTCCTTGCTCCCTTAGATATCAGGCTCCCAAGAAGAAGTCAAGTGACTGCAGTGGTGGGATTTCTAGGCTGAGAGAGGAGAAGGATCACAGTAACGCTCCGAGGCATTTCCCAAGCTGTCTGAAGCACGGCCTTCGGTAGCTAACAGGTGAGCCTCAGGGACAGGCAGCTCAGCTTGCCTCTCTGCGGCACAGTGGAAGGCAACCTCCACCATGCGTCGGGTCGGACGAGCTCGTGTCCCCCTGCAGGGAGATGCCCGCGCCTGGCTGTCTAGGCGCATGTTTCTGTGCTTTGGGCTGAGCAGGACACGAGCCTAGAGAAGGCCTGAGACACTCCATCCTGAAGATCTTCAATTCTTTTCTTCCAGTGCGATGCGGACGTAGAAAGGACTCAGGAGTCTGTGGCTGGGCCAACATCTGGGAGGGCATCGGGGAACTCTGCGGAGCCTGAGCAGAGAGAGAGAAGACAGAGTGCTCAGCGGAGGAGGTCCGGGCCTGAGCATAAGCCGCAGGGAACGAGCTGAACACCCGCAACAAGGAGTGTTAGCCAATCTCATCAGTGAGATTTGTGGATCACAAACAATACCCTATCTGTGCATCAAAGATGAAAGAATTTAGCTCGCTGTTGCTGAGTCCTATCCTCTGTCTCTCCGCTGTGGTCCTCTGGGTGCTGGCCAGAACTTTTCCCTCTGTCCAGCTGGGGCTGTGACAAGCTTATTCCTGATAGGGACAAAGACAGCCCTTTCTCAGAGCCTGCCTTTCTGGCCCTGTACCCCCTACTTCCCCCAAGAGATAGAACGCTAATCCCAGTGGTGGCTACACTTTGAACTTCTCTAGTCAGTGTCCAAGCTGCAGGTCCTTGGATGCCTCCTTGGCAGGAACTACAGATGTGCAGAAAGCATCCAGAGTCTGCAGAGCCCACAGAGGCTCGAGCTGCTCAGAGCTGCACCAACAACTGTATGGCTCCCCACCCCTGGGCATCCGTGGTTCTTCAGGGTCCACAGCTCCAGAGGTGGGAGAACGTGTTAGTGGCATGCTGCCCACAGCTAACTGACCCTGGTCACTTGTTACCTACCAAGTGCTGCTTAAGCTCAGGGAGCTTATAGTCTCGGCACAGCCTCATAGCATCCCTTCTAGGTAAGACTGTTATTAGCCCCATAAAAGAGCTGAGGAAACTGAAGCCCTAACTTCAAACATGAGCATCCCCCTGCAAGCCAGTCAGTGTAGAGGGGGCAGAGGGCTGGGGCCGCTCAATTCTAATGCACTCTATCCAAGAGACCATTGGGCTCAGGTTTTTCCCCTGCTTGCTTTCCAATGAGACTCCTGGGGTGTGGGGAGAAAAGAAAAAGTGGAACGGGACAAGCGGAGGTCACAGGTGTGCGCTGGTCCTGCCTGCTGGCCCCACAGGGACACATGTCTGCACATGTGGCTGTCCCAGAGGCTCCCTAGGAACATTTGGGGATGAGAGGATTAGGGGCCACCAGGCTGCAAATGCAATTGCTAAAGGAGTTCAGCCAAGAGGAGGATTAGCCGGGGATTTGGAGGAAGTTCTCAAAACCCCTCTGGCTCTCTTGGTAGAGATTAGTTGCAGCGCGGGAGAGGTCCTGTTGGGTGAGGCAGAGGGACAAGGAGACACGAGGGGCCTGCTTTCCTGGGTTCCTGGCACCTCTCCAGAGAGCCTAGGCTGAGCTTCCTGCAGGGCAGTGGGCTTGGCTGGGAGCTACAGGGCTGGTCCCTCCCCTCCTGGGGCTGGGGAGGCTCCTAGAACTCAGCAGGCTGTCAGGCATCAGGATGAGGCTTGGCTCCCACTCCACCCTAGCATGAGACCCCTGGGCTCCCTGTGGCCCCTCAGCAGGACCCAGAACTCAAGGTAGCATGTCTGCGCTAAGAGCACAAGAAACAGGCGTGCGTCTCCTCACTCAGGGGTCTGTGAGGTGACAGCCTGCGACAAACTCTGGTTCCACAGCCCCAGGCTGCCACCTGCAGGTCTCAGGAAAGGGAAGAGAAACGACTGTAGATGGGAAATGGTAGCGATGTGACAAGAGCTATTCCATGGAGAATTCTTTGCTAGGCACCAGCCTAACCCTTGACACTGCTTATCTCTCTTGGGGATGAGATTCCTAATGTCTCATTCAACAAAGTGGCCGGAAACATTGCTTGGGTCATTTTATTTAATCAGCATAATACCTTGTCAGGTAGAGTTAATCTCTTCATTAAATAGATAGAGTGGGACACAGTTCAGAGATATTAAGCAACTTCCAGAAGTCACACAGCAAGTAAATGACAGATCTAGGATTAGAACTGTAGCTTGGGCTTGTTCCTTCCCCAAGCCCCAAAGCTCTGAATTCTCTGATGGGCTCTGGACCAGGGCAGGCACCTGGGGTGGGGGATGGAGCACAGGTCTGATTGTGGAAGGAGACACAAGAGAAATCAAGATCAAGGATCCAAGAAATATCCATTTGTTTCCTAGCTTCACACTGACTTCCCTTCGCAAAGAGAGTGGAGATTGACCCTCCATGGACAGACACTGAGGGCAAGATCATAGCTCTGCTGTCTGCAGATTTTTCCAAGCACTTTGCAAACAAGCGTTCACAATCAGAGTCCAAAGAGTACAGCCCAGGGGGGAGCCACCAACTCTGGGAACCCGGGGCAGGGAAATGGTTCATTTTCATTTTTATGCTTTGTGTGATTGCTTTATATCTCTTCCAGTGCCTTTAAATTACATTGTTGAAAAAAATACCACCACCCTAGGAAGGCTCCTTAGAGACGTTTGACTCAGTAATGTATTCAGTGATGGAAGGAAGGGAAGACTCCACCTGGGGAAACTGAGGCGCAGAGAGGTGAGAGATACTCCCATAGTCACAGTTAGCCACCGAATTGGGCCTAAAACTTAGAGGCCCAGGCACCAGCCTGTTGTCTTTCCACTCCGCTGCACGATCTCAGGCCGAGCGCAGGGCCAAGCGGGTGCAGGGCAGGCCTTGGGCGCCGGGTGAAGTCACCGGAGAACAAATGAGGATTTGGAGCAGGGGTACAGCCCTGCCAGGTTTGTGCTTCCCCAGATAACCTGGTCCTTCCCCATTCTTTCCACTGGTTCTGCCAGAGGGGAGGAGGAGCTAATCTTACAAACCCTAGGCCTGTCCTGGCCTTAGATCCCGGCCTGGGCCACATTCGCTGTGCTGTCTCTTGATGAGCAACAAGGGCCTTCGGCTCAGCCTGGTCCTTGATTCTCACACCTGTCCCCACGCCGTGGGAGATGAGGCACGATGGAGCTGAGCACCCCACTTGCCGTCAGGGGCCTCTCGGTGTAGGAGGGTGTGCCCCTCACTCGGCCCCAGGGCCCTTTCACAGCATTATCCTATTCAGTTCTTGCCACAACCTTAAATGGAAGTATTTTCCCCACCATTTAACCCTCGCAGGGCAGTTTTAGGCTCATAGCAAAACTGAGCAGAAAGTTCCCATGTACTCCCAGCCCCACCCTGGGCAGCCTGCCCACCATCGGCACTGCCCGTCACATGCGGGGACCGACCTGTGTCGCTACATCATCCCCAGAGTCCACAGTACGCTTCAGGTCACTCTGGGTGTTGGACACTGACGGATTAACTAACAGTCAACTTGTAACATCCAGCGTGGTGCTGGGTGTGGAAGATCCACCTGGGGCTTGTTGTCAACAGCATGAAAGAGAACTGGAAGAGAAGATGGTGCGCTCTTGATTCTCCTGGAGAAGCTTGTTACGCTGGCTTTCCTGATATGAACTCGACACTTCTCACCATCAGAGGAGCTTGGGTCCTCGCTGTCACTGAGGATGGCTGCGGTTCTCCTTGGGGGAGCTCTGGTCCTGACCTTGAGCATCGCTTCCTGGCTCCAGTGCAGATCCCTCAGCCTGCTGGCACAGATCCTTCATCCCGCTAGTGCAGACTTTCTAGCTTCCACCCTTGGCCTTTGGGCCTTCCCAGTGCAGATCCTTGATACAGACTTGCATGAGACACGGTCATGGGTTCTAGGCTTCCAGCTGGACTCGTGGATGACACAGCCGTGGGCTGCATTTGTGCAGGGCATTGTCATGGGATCCAGGCCTTCAGCTGGATTCTTTGGGTCTTTAGTGCATGACAGATCTCTTGCACTCTTTTACATCTCACTCTTTGGGGTGAATATTATGAAATAATCCTGTAAATTACGTGTCCTGTGTCAAATCTTTTCCTTTGTGAACCCTGACTACAACGGACTCTCCCTGGGTTAGGAGAAGAGGCAGGGTTTTAAAGTGACCATTTTATGGGGGAAGCAGCTAGGTGAGGAAAAGGTCACATGGCAGGAGGTGGCCGGGATCCGAGGGTGGATCTGTGAGACTGTATGCCGGGCCACACAGCCTCCTCCTGAGGGCTCACCTTGCGACAGGCACAGCTGCCGCTGGAGATGGATCCAAACCAGGCAGGTCTGCTGTCTCGGAGCTCACAGTCCAATGCGGACACAGATGCACCTGAGTGTGTTTTGTTTTGACAGAGCCGCCAGCCCTCACCCGGCTTCCCCGCCTGTTGCACTGGCTAGGGACAGACTGTGGCAGAGGTTAAAGAGTGGAACAGGCTGGCACTTGAGACATTCCTGTAGTGACTCAGGACAGTACTGTAACATCAATGGAGCAACAGTTACTACCGAAATGGATCACTACCCTAGGAACGCACCACGCAGGCTTCCCCTTGCTCTCGCTCACCCTCATCTCCAGGTACCTGGGTATGTGCAGGGCTGGGGTCAGTGTCCCTTTCTCCCCAGCAGGCCACTCTGGGCTTCCTGGTCAGGTCCTGGCCTCCTACAAGGCTGTACTGCTCTGCATTTCTCTAGTCTAGCTGCTACCAGCCTTCTGGAGGGGCCTGGTTGCCGCTGGGAGGGTGGCCTGATCCAGAAGCTATTTTCTTTTTCCAAGGCCGCGGGGATAGCAGAAAGAACCTGGCTTTGGAGTGTGACTGACTTGCACTCTGCCCTTGTACCTGCCTGGGCGTGACGACCCTCAGTTTCCTAATATGAACATTGTGGTGTTAAACCCCAAAGAGGGTTTAAGGATTTGAGAATGCAGTATAACTCCTGTCACATAACGGGTGCTCGGAAGTTGGTGGCCCTTTTTTCTGAGTCAGAGGAGAGGACCCCTAGCATGCCCCAGCTCTGACGTAGTTCTTGTCTAGAAAATATGCCTAAAGAGGCAGGCAGGCAAGAGGCCAAGGGATCTGCTGCTCCAATTTCCCAGCCTGACAAATAGGAATCAATTTCTCCTCTTTCGAGCCATTAAAACTCATCACCCATGAAGCAGATCCATGTGCCTTATCTGATTTTCATTTTGGAAACCTAGTATCAATACTGACTTTCTCATGGAGAGCCGGGGTGGAGAGGAGCTTGTTAGCCTGGTGTCTCTTTCTCCTGTCATTGGCCATGCGGTTCCCCACTTCCCACTTCCAGGCCAGCGGAGAGCGATTGTTCTTTTCCTAAAGTACGTTGGAGACTTCTGGGGAGTTTATTAAATGCAGGTTCCAGGTTTCCTCCTCCCACCCCAGATCGGCTAAACAGAAATCTCCCGAGGTATCTGGATACTCCCCTCTAGTTTGGGAGTCACAGCCTTAAAGCCTCAGACACGTGCCTCACAGTCTGTCTCTCAGGGAAGAGGATCCAAGAATCAGGCCTGGGAAGGATTAGGTGGTTTAACAGCAAAGGAGGGGCAGGGAGGGGAGGAAGAAAATCTTGCCATCTTTAATCCTTCCATATTATAAATCATACTGCCCTTAACTCTTTACAGAGAGAAGCCCTGCTGGCTTGGTGTAGAAATACACACTCTACATACACACACACACACACACACACACACACCAGCTGAAACACCAGCTCAACCACATATACAGGCAACTTTTGTTAGCTCTTAATGTTTTCCCCCTGTTAAAACAGAAATGTTGGGGCCTGGGGATTTAGCTCAGCGGCAAAGCGCCTGCCTGGCAAGCGCAAGGTCGTGAGTTCGGTTCCCGGTACCAGAGAAAAACCAAAAAAAAAGAAATGTTAATATCTCGCTCAAAGACTTAGGGACATAAAATTATAAGAGGCTCATGGAGGATACACACAACACAGGTCCTGGCAGACAGTAAGTGTGCCTGCTGGCAACTCCAAATCTGCCGCCCTTTGCCCTACTTTATCATAAGGGGGAGGGTCTAGCTAGCCCCTTTTAACATTTCTCCTTTGCCCCCTGATGCAGTGCTCATCTTTGTCAGCAGAGGGTGCTAGAGGGACACTGCAAGGCCTATGCAGGTCGAACCTCTCCTCCTGGCTGGAGGTGCCTGTGTTTTTCCTACAGTGACTGCCTGTGGGAAGCCCATTGTCCCTGGTCCCTAGCAGGGGTTCTCCTGGGCTCCAATTCCAATCCCTGGGCAACTTGTAAACCACGGCCTCTTCTGGTTCTCAGTGCCTTCTCTGGGAAATTTCCCTCAGCCTTAGGGTGGCTTTGCATCCTGCGCTGACTGTCTTGTGGCTCTCCTTCGCCCTTTTTAGGAGTTCAGTACCTTTTACTAGTTTATCATACTTTACGTTACACTCTCCTTATTCAAGTTGCCGGTGTCCTGACAGGACTGTAATATTTCTGTCTCTTGACAGGACTGTAAAAGATGACAGATGTTTTAAACTGGTAGTGTACCTGCTCTCACCTCAAAAAAAGGATGATTGCACATATCACTCAGTGATAGGGAAAATTACCACACAACACTAGCAACTATGCCAACTCTAAAATTTGCATCTCCAACCCAAACAAATGACTTCCTTCTTTGAGGAAGTGTTACCGCTGTGTTCATTTGGTGACAGTCTAGAAAGGCCTGCAGCGTAACGTGAGGAAAGGAGCAGTCACACCCAACATCTCTGCAGCTGGCTTAGAACACACCAAGTTCTGCAGAGATCACGAGGCAGTGAAAGATTGTACTTCCAGAAACTCTTGTAAACCCAGGGCAAAAACTGGTGATAGGAAACATGACACAAGAGGCAGAGGACCTGCTCTTCTTGGATGAGAGTAATACGGGGCTCCAGAAGGAGCCAACAAGCTGAGCTACTTTGTTCTCAGTGCACTTGGGCTGAGCCTGTGCCTGGTTCAGAAGCCTCAACTCACAGCCGCCCTCTCTACCCTTTGCCATTTGTGTAATATAAATACAGGAGTAAAATGGCTAAGAAGAACCCATCCGCATCATTCTACAGGAACATATGAGTTCCATGGGCTCCAGGGATAGGGCAACATTCTGGTACCCTAGCGGACAGAGCAGCCGCACTGCTTCCTGACCCTTACAGAACCTTAACCAACTTTGTTCTGGCGGGTTTGGTCACTTTTCCCCCACTTCAATAGCTGGCAACAGGGATAAAGGCAGACCCTGGCGTGGACCATCTGTGGCCAGTGGCCCGGATGTGTGGTCTTGCCTCCCCGTTACACTGTGCTGGGTGTGTGGACAGGCATGTGCATGATCCCCTGGGTGGAATCGAGGGTCCTTGCGCTCAACCCTGGGCCGTTCCTACCAGGAGGATCCTGACTGAATTATAAACATGGCAGAAACTTAGAGAACAAGGGAGTTGCAAGGGAAGGATTTAGGGGCTAGGCCAAAGCCCTTGCGGCGCTCACGCTGTGGATTAATGCCGTCAATTTAGCCACAGCAAGAGCTGAATTTCTGGTAAATTAATGCTGAAGTCAGGCTGGGTCGGGATTAACACAGATGGCCACTAGATGGCACTGTCTCACCATTATCCGCCCAGGGCAATGTCAGTGCTGGCGAACAGCCAACTCCAAGTGGTGGAGAAAGTTTTAAAATTTCTGTTGTCACAAACGCCCAAAGGAGAACATCATCTCTCAGAGGGAGAGGGAGGGAATACTGTTCGACTCACTGCCCCAGACAGTGTGGGTCTCAGGATGCTAGGGGCGCTTTTTTTCCGGCTGTTAATCGTTATGCTTCACGATGACTGCTGATTAGACTGTGTTAGGAAGGGGACCCCCAAGTTTGTGACACAGAAGGGACCCTAGAGAGCTCAAGTCCAGCCCCTTCCTGTTTGGATGAGGAGGTCTGGAAAAAGAAGGTCGTTTTCTAAGGACACAAAGCTAGTGGAGAAAGAAGCAGGACCTGAACCTGAGGCTGAGAGTCTTGCGCAGAGCTCCGTGCACCCCCTCCCCAAGCTCCCTGTGTGCTGGCCATCCCCGCCCCTAACAGCTACAGAGCACATACTGTATGCTCTCTTCTTTTCTCTGTGGCCAAACAACTGTACACTTAAGATGCCACAGCGTGTCGGGGACCAGATCTGAGTGACCGGGCAACACAGCTGGGGGTCAATTTCCCGTCCCTTGGTCCAATATGCTTGCCAAAAACATCCACTCTTTCCATAAACAATGGCTGAAGTGATGAGAATTCAGACAAAGGTAGTGGGGCAATTCCATAACCATGGCGGCTCAAATGGGGTACCCCGGCCTGAGCTGGCTGGAGGCTCCAGCCTGAGGCCCCACTGGACACCTGCGTGACCAGGAGCCTTTGGAAGCTACAACTGTGACCACGAAGGGGCAGTGTTTCATTGTACTCTGCTTGGTCGATGAGCTCATTCTCCAAGCACTGAAGAAAGTAAATCTTTTTAGGGACCAGAAAAGTAGGTGAAATAATATTCTAAATGTAGAAAGGAGACACATATGCCAGTCTGGACTTGAAAGATGACCTCTCAAGGGCAGTTATCTTGTTCTTCTGCCCATCTCTCTACTTAGTCCAGTAGCTGTAGGGCGGGCACAGCTGTGAAACTGGAGAACGGTGTGTCTACCTTTTTGCACACAGGCCTTCTTCCATGGTCCAGAGCTGTTCAGAGCTTTCAAAGTACTCTGCAGGCGTTTGTTGCTCTCAGAAATAATGGTCTAGACTCCTGTAGGAGGTACTTCAGTCTGAGCATCCCCAAGCCAGTCCATCTTTACCTGCTCTGTGCTTTACCTGGCTGCGAGATTGGGCCCAGTTACCCAGTCCGCATCTGTCTTCTCAGATACAGGCAGCACCTGCTTTGCCGCAGCCTCATGCCACTGCTGTACTCATTATTGACCATTCCACTGGGATATTAAGCACTTTGGGCTTGGCTTGGGGACAGTTAATCAACAACCTTGTCAGAGTGATGAATTCTTCTAGGGTTATTGCCTAATTAGCTTGTTTAGAGGGAAAAATCAACCAGGACATCAGCTCTCCGGGAGCCAGAAGGAAGGGGAGAAGTAGGCAGAGGGCTATTGGAGCTCTTCCTGCAGCAGAGTGTGTCTGAAGTGGGCCGGGACAGGGCCTCCCGCTGGAGCAGGCCTTGTTCTCGAACAGGAGACAGTTTAGGAACTGCAACTCAGAGAAATGCCTCACTCAGTGGAGTTGAAGAGTAGTGATGCTGAAATGTCACCCAAGGACCACACCCTTCACAGATCTCCAGGCCTACTTCTAGATCTTGTGGATCAGAATCTCTGAAGATCTTTTTACAGGTTATTTGAGGTGATACGTGTGCACAAATGTTTGAGAGTTATGGTCTCAGGGGCTTGGGTGTAGAAGAATTAAACAACTCCAACACGGGAAGGCTCCCCTTTCCACTGGGCATGGATTTTGTAGCATCTTGGTTGTCTGAAAGCTAGCGGTGAACATGAGAGTTGGCAGCAACCTTTCTGGGCTTTGCTCCTCCAGTCAACCCAACAGCCTATAAGCACTGCATTCTCTGCATGAAATCCCTTCCTTCTTGAAAGCCCTTGAGTGGTCCCTGTTTTCCTGACTATGCCCTATCAGAATACTCTCAGCTCTTCCCTCCCACTATTCCACACTTTTCCTCTTTCTTATTCCCAACTCTTCCTCCTAAAATTTTTTTTTTTTTTGAGGCAGGGTCTCACTATGTAGTTTAGGCTGGTCTTGAACTCACTATGTAGCCCAGGATGGCCTCAAACTCACAGCAATTCTCCTGCTTTGGCCTCCCAAGTGCTGGGATTACAGACGTGTGCTACCACCCCTGGCTTTCTAATTAGTTATTAAACAGAACTAAAAATTTTAAACGTTTAATTTTGCATACATTATAGTGTCTTGGTTAAGAGGGTAGGTTGAACATTTTATTTTATTTTGTGTTTTTATTTTTTGGTACCAAGAATTGAACTCAGGACCTTGTGCTTACCAAGCAGGCACTATGGCATTGAGCTACATCCCTGGCCCAAACATGTTAAGTTGGGAAAAAGCCTCAGTAAATTCAGTTACCTGTATCTGAAGCTCTCCATGGACCCTATCTCAGGGGGTCAGGGCCCCGGATGGAGAAAGGAGGTGACAGGAGGCAGAAGGAGAGCACATTCGTGTCAAGCCCCCTGTGATCTTCTACTCTATCTCCCTGGGGCCCGGAGGTTCTGAACACCAAGTGGGGTGAGTGGGGCTCATTTCCATTCTGAGGAGAAGCAAAGCCGCCCCCGCCCCTCCCTCACAAACAGTAGGACAGCATGCAGAGCGGCTCTCTGGGACCCTGCTTTCCTGCTACGTTTGGGAGTGTCACGTGTTTTCAGCTGGCCCCCTCACTCGAAACCCCCAGCCCTTCAGAACTGAGTCTGGGCTTTCAGTCATGTATCTGCTACTTGTAACAGTACAGATCCTCCTTTCAGGGCCTCAGGGATCTCATCTGTAAAATGGACAAAAGGAACTTGGTACCCTGATTTCCTCCCCATCTGGTTGTAAATGCTGAAGCCCTGGGGAGTCTGAGCCTTGTTATTTGTTTCTTAAGGACTTCCCGTGTCTCGCCTTCCACTGTCTGGGTGCCAGAGCGGTCCTTACCCACCTCCTCTGCCTACAGAGACACCACAACATTTCCAGGACCCACAGGTAAGAATCTGGGGTGCCTGAGGTCTTTAGTTGGTCATATCCATCTTACTTTGGGGCCTTTCTGACCTTGGATGAGGGTGTAAGTCACCCTGAGAACGTGCAGCCCAGGGACACACTGCCCTGTGCTAGAGTCTAAGGACAAAGGTATTTTTTTTTTCTCTGGTGGACAAGGATTAGTGTCCTCCACCTCCAAGCAGAGAAGCCAGGACCTCTCTGCCATGGCCATCAGAAGCTCCTTGAGCTCTCTGGAGCCCCAGGGTGGCCCTGAGAATCAGCTTTTTAGGCATTCCATTGAGTAATCTCACCCTTACATCCTTCAGTTTAAATCCTGGCTCCTAAGCAAAGGCCCATGAGGGAGGAAGCTAGTCTGCATCGCTCTGGACAGCACTTCAGCCAACACAGAGAGGCACGGCCCGTCTCTGCAGGCCTCATGGTTGATCACAGGCCTGTAAATTGGTGTGTCCTTTCTTCTCTCCCAGGACTCAGGCGTGCTGGAATTTCTATGTGGATTTCAAGCGGAGATGATCTCTGAGTCCTCCAGCAAACAGTTCATTTGCTCTTCTGGAATTTCCCTTTTAGCAGAGCCTCCATGGACCTACTGGTCTGAGATGTTCGCATGTAGCAGACCTTATGTAATGGACAGTCTAGCAGTCAAGACACCAGAGCTTCACCTATTAGCTCTGACTTACTTTGAATAGCGTGTTCTTAGCTATAACCATCTGGCTCACCAAGCATAGGGTAGGGGGAACATGACCAGCTTCAAGCATGGCTGTGTTTGATCCTCTAGCCACTTGAAAATCTGAGCTGGAGGAAGGAATCGACTCTTTGGGGATAGGGCCAAACCACCCTAAA
The DNA here is from genome assembly GCF_000276665.1 of Chinchilla lanigera. Lineage (NCBI taxonomy): Eukaryota > Metazoa > Chordata > Mammalia > Rodentia > Chinchillidae > Chinchilla > Chinchilla lanigera. Next base: position 12,489,366 of record NW_004955469.1, read on the forward strand.
TAACTGAATACACTGCATCCGCAGATGAACTGGCTGTGTTACCTGATCAAAGGATCCATTCACTTCCAAGTGCTGACCTTGATCCTGGCACCAGTGTGTGTGACAGAGTATCCCTGCCTCAGCATCTCACCTCCTGATGGTGTCTGCTCAGGCAGTCACACTTAGGAACGTTCTTACCTTCCTAGCTTTTGTGCGTTATTCTCCTTCTGCAGAGATATTTCCAGAGATGAACTCTGAAACTGCAAATTCTCCTGAGTGAGCTCTAGCCCGGTCATTCTCTGGAAACTCCCCTCAACACTTGTGAGCCATGGTCTTTTTGAGACACCCGAGGATCACTTTGCTGGCTGGAGTGTCCATTCCCTAAAATGTATTTTGGAGACAGAGCTAAGATTCTTCTTTTGCAGAGCAGAGACTGTTACGGAAAATATGTTTCATTTTGCCATTTAGCAGTGAAACAACAAGCACTCAGACATTAGAGAATACGACTCCTTGGCAAGCAACACTGAATGAACCAATCCCGGGTCGTGCAGCACATCCCTAGGGTGGGCAAGCTGGCTCATTCTGGCTCTCTCAATAAATGGATCCAAATGGCGCCAGGTGGGCTAGAGGCAGCTTCTCCCTGCCTTTTGCACAGTGGAATGTGTCCTGTTCACTTTCTAGAGTCCAAGCTGGTGTCACGAAGAGCTCACAGGAGCTGCTACCTGGGTATCACCCAGCCAGGGCCCCGGCCCAGACTCCTGGAAGGTGGCTTAGACTCAGTTTCATACAGGGTAGGACACAGGGGGCAGCAGACGCCCTTGGAATGAGGCAGCTTCTAGAGTGATCCCTGGGAGCTTATCTTAGAGAAAAGACAAAGAAACTCACATGCCGAAGGCCCAGGGAGAGTAAAGACACTCTTCCTCCTTTTGGGTCACTCCCTCATTCCTACCGCTGCTGTTCTGCACCACTTGAATTCCGAGACTGCCTACTGCAAGGCTGACCAGCTCCATCTCACCAAGGACCCCAATGGATAGGAATGCTCCTCAGTGCTTCCAAATCTCTGAGGACAGCTTCCATCCTCTGCCCTGCCTACAGCTTGAGTCCAATCCACAGCCCACCTGGCACTGTGGACACCTACAGCAGCACGGGCAGCATCTTGGGCAGCAGATGTGCCTCTCGCCTCAGGCAGATGGGAAAGGCTGAGGCCGGGGTCAGCAATAACAGCAGTTCCGTTCTCTAGTCTGCTAGCTGCGCATTTCTGCAGAGCAGCGGGTCTTCCTAGCCCCATGTGGCTTGGGTCAAAGTGACATTCGTGCATAGGTATCTCTTCTGCAACTGCAGTAGGGCCAGTGCCCTGTCTGTCAGACAATGAAGTCTCAGCTTTTCCCTCTATTTCCCCCCTTGAGGAATTAAACTATTTGTTTCTCAGCCTATTGGCTAATTTGTTTATTTTTTAATAAAAAATTCAGTGCAACGTCCATAATTTAAAATTTCACATAGTATCATAATCATGAAATAAAGAGAACAATCTCCCCTCCTATTCCTCTCCTCAATTCCTCTCCCCAGACTCTTTCTTCAGGTGCTTTTCTCCATGTTTCTAAATAATACCCTTCTTCCTGGATTTGTAAACTTTAAATGCGATTCACTTTTTAGGGTAGAAGATGGGGGTCCGGTGCTCCTGACCTACTTTCATGTTAATATCTTCTCTCCCTCCATTCTTCTAATACATTTATATCACAGTTTTATTAAATCAATATTCAATTTTTATTTTATGACAATCATGTATGTATTGTTCACTGCTGAGTGAAAAAATACTCTTGGATTACATTTTCTTCTATAACTCTTTGTTCTTCTAGGAGTTAATAATTACCTCATTTCTTCTTCTGTGTAGCCTGTCATTATCCTAATAATTCTTTGAAAATCTCTCCAGCAGAATTGAAAACCCCTCTGAATATTGTCTTGTCCATGAATAAGCAATCTGATAAACTGCTGGTTCCATGTCCCCCACAGCCCACTCCTGTTCCCCTCGGGACTGTGTGCTCTCCCGCTCGGCTCTATGGCTCTGGTGTGTGGACTCTCCTGCCTCCATGTAGTATTGACTCTCCTGTTTGCTGGATTCCAACTCTTCCTTCCTCTTGTTTTATGCCCTGGGAGTACACACGTTGGTTTCCTAATTGGGTGCATTCTCTACAAAATCAAACACCCATAGACTAGACACTTTGGCCTTATAAGGTGCCTGGTAACCAAAGATTTGTCTACTAGTGGGGTCTTCGGTTTTCATATTGCCAGAGATAACTTCCAATTCCCAGCTCTCCATTCAACCTGCATGCGAGAGTTTGGTGCCAACTTCGGAGTGTCTCATTTGCTTCATGGTGCAATCTTCAACTCAAGCTCTAGCCAGGTGTCTTAAAAAGATGTCTCTGGTCTGAAGGATGGAAGAGATAGATTGATTGGGATGGAAGCAGATCCACTCTGGAGAAATTTGTTGAAGGTAATCAGTGAGGTCAAGGCCACCCTGGCCATTTTCACTTTAATACATATCTGAAGGTAGCCTTTCCCTTAAGGGAAAGGTGAAGATAATAAAGTGAGGACACTTTATTTCTGTGCAGTGGGAAATTTTTGCAAATTCTATTTTTGTTAAAATAAGGCACTTTCCTCCCATATTGGCACTAGATCAACATGGGTGTAGATGACATCAGTTAGACAAGCTCTCAGCAGGATATAATTTGCAATATATTAAACCTCTGGACTCTGAAATCAATTATGATCAATCTAGCCTCAAATTTCCAAGGAACATAACCCAGTGTAGTATTAGCATTTTTAAAGTATAAACTTGATATTTTAACACAAGCATTAACTCCAATGTGGCAATGGAGGCATATTCTTTGTTCAAAAGAAATAGATATTATGGTTGGGGAGGAAGCATTCAGCTTGGTCATACCTACCTCTAGTCTAAGCTACTAAGTCAAGGAAGAGCAGATGAGTTGAAGATGAGGCAGACAGAGACAGAGAAACAAGTATTCTCAGAGCCGTAGCAGAACCCAATTTGCCAGTGAATATACAGGGGGAAGAGAAGGCTTCTTGTACTTAGTTTGTGGAAAATGACCCAGAAGCCAAGAAGACTGGTGACTGGATTCCAGTGTCCCTCAGCTGACTGAGCAAATATGGACCAACCTTTGCTTAGTCCAGGGGTACTTTTTTGCATGGAGGGCCAAATGAATGGGGAGAGGGAGTTCTTTTCTGGACTGAGTGCTGGTCAATACTCTCAGTTTCTTTGCTGACCGGGGAGTGGTAGGAATCCTGGAGGAAAGTCATCTTGGCTTTGAAGTAGCAGAGGAAGGGACTGCTGGGCAGAGTGGAAAGATGGTCTGGACACAGGAAAACCGATTTCAAAATGATGAGGACCAAATAAGTCAGATAATAGCTTTCATAAGAGAATACAGATCGTGATCTATTAGAGTTAATAACAAGGTAATGTACCTCTATGGGGAAGAAAAAAGAAGTCAATGAAATGACAGGAAATTTGGGTGTAAGATAATATTTGTAAATGTAGAGATGAGAATAAAACAGAGGAGACCATAAGCCTGAAATAACAATTTCTTTCAGTCATTTGGGAAATGGCTACTGCATGATTTCTCTTTGCCAAGCATTTTGCTTTATACTGAGGGGATAGCAACAAATAAGACATACCTATGCTCACAGTCTAGCAATATATACAGATATCAAGCAAGTAATTAAAAGCATGTTAACTCAGCCAACTACAAACAGAAGGGAACTTCTTCAACTGACAAATGACAGCTATGCAAACCCTGACAAATGGTATCTGTTAAAACGCCTAAGTTACCATCATATTTAATGGTGAAAGACTGGGTATTTTCTGCCAAGATCAAGAACAAAGGGATGCCTGCTCTCTGCACTCTTATTCAGTATTACACTAGAAATTCTAACCAGGATGATTAAGCAAGAAAAAGAAATAAGTGGCACAAAATTAGGAGAAAATAAAACTCCTCCAGTTTCAGATGACAGGATTTTGTGTAATGTAAAATCCTAAGGAACTCCTTAAAAGATGGTTAGACTAATAAACAAATTTAGCAAGGTTGTAGGGTATAAGATCAGTATACAAAAATCAAATTTATTTCTATACACTAGCAAGGAACAATCTGAAAATGAAATTAAGAAAATAATTTCACTTACAAGAGCATCTAAAATAACATAATGCCTAGGGATAAATTTAACAAAGAAAATGTAGGTCTTGCACACTGAAAACAGGAGAATATTTTAAAGAGAAATTAAAGAAAACATTAAAAAGTGGAAAGACATCTCATATTCATAAATCAAAAACTTCACATTGTGGAGATAACAATATTTCCCAAGTTAATCTGTAGGTTTAATGTTCTCCATCAAAATTCCAGCTGCCCCTTTCTTTTCACCATAAATTGACAAGCAGATCCTAAAATTCATACCTAAATGCATACTGGTGGCCTTTCCCTTCTTTGTCCCCCATAAATTGACAAGTTAATCCTAAAATTCATGTGCAAATTCAAGGAACTCAGAATAGCCAAAATAATCTTCAACAATTTAGTTGAAAGACTCATGTTTCCTAACTTCAAACTTTACCACAGAACCACGGTAATCAACATAGGGTGGTACCAGCCTAAGATCTGACACATAAATGTATGCAATGGCAATGAAAACCTGGTTATAAATCCTTACACTGTGATAAGCTGATGTTCCTAAAGGGTGCTAAGACAATACAATGGAAGAAAGAATTGTTTTTCTCAACAAGTGGTGATGTGGTGATATTCAGTGGGAAAACTGAATATCCACATGCAAAAGAATGAAATTAGACTCCTGCTTTAAACATATTTTTTAAAATGACCTCAAAATAGCTAAACGATAGAATTTTTAGAAGAAAAACAGGTGTAAATATTTGCGACCGTGGCTTAGGAAATAACGGTTTAGATATCCCACAAAAGGGTAAGTGATAAAAGAAGTAGATACGTTGAACTTCATCAAAATTAAAAACTCATGTACTGCAAATGATACTGTCAAAAAACTGAAAAGACAACCTGCAGAATGGGAGAAAAAAATTTAAATTACATACACAATAAGGAACTAGTAACTAGAATAGCAACAGGATAAATAACCCAATTTAAGATGGGCAAAGGATCTAAATAAATTTTTCTCCACAGAAATGGTTACTGAATGATACACAAGTGGTCTTTAAGTGCATGAAAGATGACCAAGGTCATTTGTCATCACAGAAATGCAAATCGAAATCACAGTGAAATATCACTTCACACCCTCTAGCACAGTCGAAATATGGAGATGAATAACAACAAAAAGTTTTGGTGAGGGTGTGAAGGAGTTGTAACTTTGATTCACTGCTGGTGGGAATAGAGATGGTGCTTTGAAAGAACAGCTCTTCAAAACGTTACACATAGAATTACTATATGATCATGCATTTCCATTCCTAGGCATACAGCCAAGTAAAATGAAAACACATATCCACCCCCAAACTTGCACATGAACATTTATAGTAATACTATTAACAATAGTCTAAAAGAAAAAACAACCTAAACATCTATCAACTGATGAATAGGTGAATAAAATAAGGGTATAGCAACAAAATATCATTTGGCACTAAAAAGGAATGCTATATTAACACAACCCTGAAAAAGAACATATTTATACATGGATGGACCCTGAAAACACAATGCAAAGTGAAAGAATCCAGTCACAATGGACAACATCTTTCATGATTCCATTTATATGTAATGCCCAGACATTGGAAATCTACAGATTTAGATGGTAGAGTAGTGGTTTCCTAGGACTCAAGGTGGGATCAACTATGACTGTTAAATGGCCGTAGGATTTCTTTTTGTACTGGTGAAAAATGTTCTAAAAATATATTGTGGTGACGGTTACTGTGACTACACTAAAAACCTCTGAACTCTATAATTTAAATGGGTGACCTGTATGTATGATGGGTGATAAATATATCTCGATAAATCTCTAAAAAATAGAAGGACTAGGCAACAAAATAAAGAGTGTGGAGTGCTATGCTGGGGAAGGGGAGTGTGTCAGCATGTCATTTAGGGATCCCACTGAGCTAAGATACGGAGAATCAAGAGTCTGGGTGACTAACACTCCAAGCAGAGCGATCAATAAAGGAAAAGCCCTGAAGCTGGAAAAAACACCGATAGTAGAATGAAACAATGCACCCAGGTGTGGTGGGAGTCAAGGCAGGAATAAGATGTGGTTAGACTTGTGGGCAGGGGCCAGAGAATGCAGGCTCTTGGGGTCCATGTTAATGTTTCTAGGCTTGTCCTGTACAACAATCAGATGTCGCTGAAGGGTTTTAATCTAGGGAAGGCAATGGGTGCACCTGCATTTTTAAATACTTATTTGGTTTGCAGGTAATTGATTTGAGGGATATGAATAAATGTAAAAAAATTAGATTGGAAACAATATGAAAGTCAGGAAGAAAGATGATGCCCTAAGAAATCTAAATTAAAGGGGTTTGAAGAGAGAGTGGGTGGGAGGGTATGGAGACAATGGGCTCTTCCAGGAAGTTTGGCTGTAACAGAGGACAGAGATGCAACTATAGCTGGAGGGGAATATGAGCTAGAAGAAATCTGAAAGACAGACATACTTGAATGGGAATTGGAAAGCTCCAAAGAGAGACAGGTTTAGTATTCAGAAGACAGAGGAGAGAACTCATTCAATCAAGCCCCTGCAAAGGCGGATGGTAATGAGATACAGAACACCCTCAGAGGGACATGCTTGCTAACATAACAGGAGGAAGGAGGAGATGGCTGCTGATGAAGGTGGATTTGTAGGCTTGGAGGAAGAAATTCTTCATTCTCCTTCCTCCAGTTCTGCAAATCAGCTCATGGGACAAGAGTGGATAGATATGCTTTAATAATGTGATGTCAGAGGCTGTGATTAATTTACAGAACCAGAGGGGCATTATTAGAGTTGATGATAGACATTAAGGAGAGACTGAAATATACATAACCACACATTGCCTACTTCCTATATTATCATCAAAACAGAAAGAGTAGTAAGATTAGTTAAGAGAGAATTGGGACCCTAAATGGAGAAGATAGTGAGGAAGAATTTAGTTACTTTAAAAGCTTTAGCATTTAGGTCTTGTGTGCCAAATAAGCTTAAAGATACAATTGAAGAGTCATTTTTGATATTAAAAATTATGCAGATTGAACCAGGCATGTTAAAACTGGAAATGATCTATTTTTTTAAAGGAGTGAAAGGGGAATTCAAGAGGATCCAGTCGAGTCCAATTAACTATGATCTTTGCCAGTTGGTTATTTGTGGTCATTAGGAAGCAGCACTGTTCATGAGGAAATCTTTATGCTAAGGTGTTATTTCTTTATGGAGACAAGGTCTTTCTTGTGATTTCAAGGTAATGACTGGTAGATGAAATAAGCACTATTTACAAAAACAACAGTTTCAGAAGGCCTTGATCACAGGACTGCTGTATGGAGAACTATTTATCAAAGGGACACTGGCACATAGAAAATGGACAACAGGGTGTCTCAGATGAGAATTGACAGGGATAACTAAAACAATGGCCTGGGGTGAGACAACAAAGGCATCCTCAAGCACTTCAAGGCCTGGCATGCCCAGTCCTTTTTTTGGTAGTAGAACTAGAAGCAGGGGTAAAAAGTTCCAGGGAAATAGATTGCTGCCCCCGGATAAAGAATACCGAACACCTGGAGATGTCCATCAGTGAGGAACACTTGAGCTCCTCTGTCTTAGAGGATTCTCAAAACTCTATTGGAGCTTCTGCTACAACAAGGTGGGTGTGGACTACGTAACTCTAAGGCAGTGATGGTGAACCTTTTAGAGATGAGTGCTCAAACTGCAACCCCAAAACTCACTTGTTTATTGCAAAGCACCAATACTGCAATTAAACATGAACACTGCTGTTTTAGTTTAGAAAAAACAACTCATACATTAATATCTTTTGTTTTGTAAAACAACACATGTGCCATAAGTTTGCCACCTACGGTACCTAAGGTCTGTTCCATGACAATAAATTTAGAGGAAATGTGACATGGGTATTTGTTCTTCAGCACACACATGCTGGATGTAGAAACACTGACTGCTACAAAGTATCCTGATCAGCCCAAAGCTGCATAGTGAGGCAATGGTAGAGTAGGGGCTGAATCCAACTCCATTCTCCCCAAGTATGTTTATCCTTCTATTGCAGCACACCATTCTCTTTCCACCATTTCTACTGCTTTGCCTGTGATTAGTGGTTTCCTTTTTGAAATTTCAATTAAGAGTTCTAAATCTTTTGTTCATGACTTTTACACCATACCTCTTCAGGAAAGTCCCCTGGTCCACATGACCTAGATGAAATCTATAGCACTGGCCTTGAAACTTAGGGGTCCTAAGTTGCTGAGCCTTGGGAGTTCTGTAACCTTGAGGAGGTTTCCCAGGGAAAGTTATGTATAGTTCCTGGAGGAAATGGGAATGCTCACAGGAAGGAGACAGAATTCCAAACCACCATATCTTACCTTGTGCATGGGGTCTGCTCTGCTCCTTGCCTCAGTTGTACATGACCAGATTCATCCACTGAGAAATAAGCATGACAATGCTTTAAGCTTGTTTACTTCCTATAGAGAGATGTGTGAGTCCTATCCTCCTCCCTTGGAAGATCTCAGTTCAGTCTCATCACCCCTTTTCAGGTAATTCTAACCCAAGTCCAAGGTCTAAGCCCCCTGTTACAACATATCTTCTGCTATTCCCTCAAAAGCCAGGCAGTGAGAAGTATATCTAAGGTGGACCAGTTGGCCAGTTGGGAGGCTCTAAAATTCAGTGGGAGCAAATTTAATGTACAGTGAGCTCAGCGGGCTGTTATTCAGTTCCCTCTTGGATTTATGACTCCCACATAATCCTCTGCTTTATTAAGCTATTGGAAAAAAATAAAATCTGTCTGCCAAGATCCTAAAGCAGCCTGGCAGCCAGCAATATATAAAGGCAGTAATTGGAGGCAGGGGGGCCAGCAACTTGGCTGGCCTTTGATGGACTGTTCAATATCCTCAGGGAGAAAAATGCCCCCTGGAAGTAGATCAGGGAAGGCAGCCCTGGGGCTGTGCCTGGCCTTGGCAAGGGAAGGTGCCTCACCTCCATTTCTGTCAGGTAGAGTCCTTTCCCGTCCTTGGAGAGATTATGGAATGTCTCTAGGATAAAGAAGGAAAAGTTTCCACTGACTGAGGAGAAGGGGATCGGAGCAGGTCAGGGCCCAGGAGAGGACAGAAGTGCTGTGGGGATTCTGAGTCCACAGACTGAGCACATCCTCCATCTTCCTCTTTCTGGGAAGCTGTACATGGTGGGTCACCTGTGGGCTCAAGTTCTCAAAACAGCTCTCTGTGACTGCTCTGGCCCTTTCTCTTCCAGATTCCTTGCCCTTTGCATCCGTCTGCACTCAGCCAGGAAATGTGTGGGCTTGTCTGTCCTTCACGGGCACAGTCTGGGGACCTGCCTAGTAGACAGGGTGAAGAGGAAACAAGAGACCTGGGATGGGGGATGTTGTGGTGGGCATGGTGTGGAAGGGAGGCCAGGGATCCGATTTATTTTAGTGACCACACTATTAGTTCCCAGCCGCTGTTGATACTGTGCTCTTTTAGCAGGGATGCCTCAGGCAGGCCTGGGTCAGCAGGTTCTCTCCCCAGGGACACTTACTTGCCATGGCTTCCAGCCGCATCAGGAAGCAGACCAGGCTGGGGAAGCTGACCCGACCGGTGCTGTCACTGTACCGAAGGGTCATGAGATCCAGCAGCTCACTGCTGATGGAGATGCCTATAAGGAAGTCTGGCCACAGGGTGAGCTGGTAAACAGGGAGAAGGTGGAGGTAGGGAAGGGTGGATGCCTCTCTGTCTCTCGGGACTTGGGAAATTTGTTCAGAGTGCTCAGTGACCTCCCATCACCACTCCTGTTCAGCCAGATTTGGTGGCCATTCAGGACCTCTTTGATCTTCCAGTCTTCTCTGGCTGGGCCCTAATGACACAGTTCAGGAGCTTGGCCAGAGACCAGCTCAAGAGACAAGACAGAGTGTTCTTCGGGAGACACACCAGCCTTCCCATTGGGATAATCCTGCGTATCATGGGGGCTGGCAGGACTTGGGGCTGCGTCTAGCCCTGGGTCTCTCTGTGGCTCTCTCTGTGGCTGATTTTATAAAGCTGCATTCCTCCTTGACCCCAGGATTCTCTGTGGGCCTTCTGCATGGATGCTGCTAGGGTGAGCAGGTGTGGTTTCCTTAGAAGAGTGAGGTTAAGTGTATATTGGCTCCCGGGGAAAGGCTGGTTCTCACAGGGGAGAGCAGCACTCAGAAGAAGGCCTCGGCTGGGCAGAAGTCACCTAGCCCTTTTTGGCCTTGTCACTTTGCAGTCTAGTTATAAGTTCCAAGGAGGCGCCAGCCACAGAGGACAGTGCAGACTGGCACACAGTTGGGCCTGCAAACCCTGGTGAGCAGCAAAAGCTTGCAAGCTGAGTCTTCTACCACGAGATGAGCCTAGTGGCCTGTGGGCCCCTGCAGCCAGAGACACATTCGATCCCCATCTCAAAATTCCTTCAGAGAGGCCATACCACCTCTGCTCGCCACTTTTCCAATCACTCATTCACTTATGGTTACAAGGTCCTGAGGCCCTGAGCTGTTTTCAGTTGAATTTAAACTAGTCTTTATTTTTTTCTCTTTTTATTATTCTGAACTCTTTAGTGAAGGCTCTTTTAATGATTTCTTCTTTAACTGGTCTTCAGTGGTTCTCAGGTGTGTCCCAGACAGGGGCAGGAGCACCACCTGGGTGCTAGTTGAAGCAAGATCTCCAGGCCCAGCTGGACCTCTGGATAGTAACAAAGGGAGGCTCAGCCTTCTGTGTTTTCACAAGCCCTGAGCAGGGGGCTCTGATGCCCCTCAGGGTTGAGCTCTGCGGGCCCGTGTTCTGGAGAACTAAAGGAGCATCTATGCTCCAGTGGAGAGCTCTGTATTTCTATCCCTGTCCAGACCAGGAGCCATGGGAGGGAGAATTATGGAGTTAACCTGGGGGAGCGCAATTTCACAGTTTATTGAGGAAAGTGGCCATTTCATTAACCTTTTCGTGATCCGTTTTCCCCAGTGGTACAATGGAGGCAATGATTCCTGCCCTTCTAAGGTCTCAGGGTAGTCAAGATAATCACTTGACATGACCTACACAGGAGATCTTAGGCAGCTACACAGCCCAGACACCCTCAAAGGTATTGTTATCATTAGCCCAGGGCAGAACGCTTTTGTCTCCTTGAAGTACGCAGGTGCCATTTGATTTCATTTAGCCCCACTTTCTTCATGAAGAGGGAAGAGAAACCATCAGCCTGTCTGCGAGTATTTAACTCTGATGGCCCAGACATTGAACTGGAAGTTTCTGGAAGGTGAGCTCCATTCCTAGTAGGGTGTTTATCACAGAGGGTTATTTTCTCACAATTAGAGCTGTGCTGGGGAGAAAAAGCAGCTGCGAAAATTGACTAGCACAGAGAGCTCTGTCAGGGGCGTGATGCCTGAGCCTGGAGCCCTGGAGACCCAAGAAGGTTGTGATAGAGCAGGGGTGGATGCAGGAGCTCAAGCTGCTCTCTCACCTGACTGCCCAGCCTACTGTCTTACAGCATGCTGGGAGTGAGGGCACCCTCTCCCCACATGAGCCCAGGACACCCAGCTCCAAGGGCCCCCGCCTTACCTGTATTCTCTACGGCCTTGCCCAAGTCTGAGCTCAGGAAAACTCCAGAGCTTTTCTGGATGTTCTGGAAAACATGCTGGCATGGGAAAAGGGGAAAAGAAGAAAGAAGACATTATGAAGACCTGCAAGGTATGGGTGGGAAATCCCTTTTCCATTCCTGGAGTTTGCCTCACTAAAGCCTCGGTGGACCCAGCCCACGGCAGGCTGTCAGACGGGAGAGAGGGTGGTGTAGGCAGGAGTGGCCACCGCAGGGGCCTGTGGGTTCCCCTCTTCCAACATGCCTTCCTTCCCTCTTCCCGCCTGAGAGGGATCCCACACCTAGCACACTTTGCTGTCTTTACAAGAAGCACAGGGCTACGTGAAGAGTCTGCAAAGGGTAGTGGCCAAGAGCACAGACTTGATGAGCAAGCATCCAGGGCATAAGTCCTGGCCCAACTATTTACAAACTGTGTACCGAATCTCAGGTGTCACTGTGTCTCTCCCGGCAAATATTTAGAAGGTGTTAGGAGTGTACCTTGAACAGGAGTGAATGCTGTGTTGAAGGTATTGAGAGCAGGTTAGACCTTGATTTGGGTCCTTGACCTGAGCGCAGCTGCAGGAAGCAGTAACTCATGCATCACTTTCCCTCCTATGGCTGACCCTCACTGTACTCCTGCTCATCATCATGCTCCCCACGTGAGGAAGCTGCCGCGCACGCAGGAAGAGACCTGGCCTTGGGCTCCATGTGCAGCTGCTGGGAGGCCACTTTTGGTCTTTGCAGAGCTGCCCCCAGGGGTTTTCCAGCACAATCGCTCCCACAGCGGTTGAGGCTGACTGCGGAAGACAACGTGCACAGCAGCTGAAGAGGGTTTCCTTGGCCTTGCATGGCTCTTGGTGAGCAAAGGTCAGACCTCAAGTGTTCCCATTGGGTATTCTCTTATTCCTTTGGTAACTCATTGGTTTGGTCATGTAGTCAGCATTTTTTAATGCTGCTATATTACACACACTGTGGAAGGCACTGGGGACAAATGGATATGAGGAGGCCCTGCCCTGGAGGACACTGCGATTTAAAGGGGGAATGAATATGCCAACAATTTCCGTGCCCTGCAAGAAACCAAGTGACCAGGGTCCCTGACCTCTGTGATGCATCCTGGCAGAGCCACACAGATGCTCTTTCCTCTCAGCCTTTAATTATTCCATAGATATTTACAGACATGGTTAGACTTCCAGTATGCTGGTGCTTTCTTATTTTTTTAATTAATTAATTAATTTTTTGCCTTTCGAGACAGGGTCTCAGTACACAGTTCAGGCTGGCCTTGAGCTCACTTTGCAGCCCAGGCTGGTCTCGAGCTTGCAACGATCTTCCTGCCTCAGCCTCCCGAGTTCTGGGATTGCAGGCGTGCACCACCACCCCCTGTTCTTATTTTTTAAAAGCATGTTATACTTTTATTTAGTGTATGTGTACATATTACAGGAGAAATTATGAGAAATAGTCACTAGGGTAGGTGTTAATAGTTTTCTTTGGGTAAGGTAATGTGTTATTTTTAAGCTTATTTTTGTTCATCTGTATTTTCTCCTATGAACAGGCGTTGCTTTTATAGCAAGGAAAAGTTATTTTTAAGTACAAAGCAGTAAGACTGCAGAGTGTGGCTTGTGCTGGCAGATGTAGGTCCACGTGTTAGGAGCCAGAGGGGCACTACTCATGTCAGGGAGGCCAGCAAGGAGGGCTCCACAGGCAGTGTTTGAGGCTGGACTAAATGTGCGCATGCGTTGGCAAGGCTCAGGGTGCAGGGGAGGAGAAGAAAGCGCAGGCCAAAGGCGCAAGGGCATAGTGTATATATGGAACGGGAAGTTGTCTTGTCGTTGGGCTCAGAGGAAGGCGAATGAGTAAAAAGGGTTTCTCCATGACTCAAAAGTAGGGGCCCAAAGCAGAGGGTCTCGTGTGCTGCTCTCATGACTTAGACTTTGTCCTGAGGGCAATGAGGAGGCCACAGTCAGGCCATAGCCAGCTGTCTGTGCTTTGGGCAGATGCTCTGGCAGAAGCATCGGACGAGAATGGGGTGGCCTCACAGACTGAGTCTGGGGAGGAACAAGGAGCACCCTGCCAGCTGACCGTTCTAGCTATGGTGACTCCTATCTCTCCTCCAGCCTCCCAACCTCTTGGCCCTTTCCTGCAATATGACCTCTGGGAGCAGGGTGAGGCTTCCTCTCCTTGTATACCCCTCAATCCCGATGCAGGGTTGGATACTCCATAAATATTTGCAAAACTGGATAAAATAAGAAGGTTAGTTGGAGAGAACAGGCCTCTACCTGGCAGTGGACAAGACGCCTCCACAGTCTCGCAAACTCCTCACGGTCAAGCCGCCCATTCACCTTCAGCTGGATAAGGAGTTAAGAGTTAACCGGTGTGGGGTCCCCTGAGCAGTGGCTGCTGGTCTCGCCAACACAGCCAGAGCAGCTCCATCTGTCAGCTACTAAGCAGTTTGTCCGGTGTCTCTGAGACAGCCTGGTATCACCTACAAATGGCCCCATGCCAGCTCACTCCCACAGTATCTGAAGGTGACCTGATTTAGATTTGCTTTACAGAGGAAAACAGGCAAGGAGGAGGAATGCCTGGGAGAGGGAGGCTGCTTCCACTTGCATCTAGAGGACAGGGTGACACAGACGTGGCCTCCATCCATTGGATGGGACACTGGCAAGAAGGATGGGGATGAGCACGAAGGGCCCTGCAACTCTGGATGCAGTGGTGACGGATGATTGTGCCAATCTGGGGCACACATGGGTGCAAGGAATGCTTTCTGTGTATTGATACCAGCCCTGGCCACCCCACAGGATGGGGACACTAATGACTGGGCGGGGGGAGAACTGGCCTCTGAGAACTAGAAGGGTGCCATGGGGGAGCAGGGGGAAGCGAGGAAGAGCCTGGCATACTTTGTAGGGTTCTGCATGGTTGACCTTCCCTGGGGTATCTGCCCTAGCCTGGGGCTGTGAGGGCCATTTGGCTTCCTCTGTGTCTGATTGTAAACCTCAGCTAGCGGAGACAGGGCCTGATTTATGATTTCATCAAGGAACTCTCTTGTTCTACAATGGCCAGCTCCGCATTCTCAATCGAGCCTTGTTAACCGTGTGGGAGTGGGGTGATCTGTCTCTCTCAGAGACAGCCACAGCTGGGGGAGGAACTGCCTGGGTGCTGGAGCCTCTCCTTCCTGTAGGGAGCTGGTACAGGCAGGGCTGAAACTGCTCCGGGGAGAGTGGAAGGAGGGATGGAAGTCAGGGGGCTGGGATTTCATTTTTGATTTTGCCGCTTGCTGTCACTGATCTGCAGTGTCCATGTCTGCAAACACAGCATGTTAGTAGCAATGGATGCAGCTGCTCTGCAGACCAAGGAGGCTTCTGCAGGTTTGGGTGGTTATCTCTATTAAAATGGGGCTCAATGAGTAAGAAAATTAAGTAGGGAAGACTTCTGCAGTGGTAAGGGAAATAGGGAAAGGAAGTGGTCCTCACTGGTGCTCAAAGGAGGAGGTGTACAATGATGTCAGTACATGGACTTGAAGGTGAAATTCCTTCTTCAAACTTGGGCACAAGTCCTGCCTAGCTGTGTAATCTGAGTCATTTACTGAAGCTCCCCAAATCCCTGTTCATCCACTGTACAGTGGGATACTACTTATACTAACCAGACTGTCGCAAAAATTATAAGGAAAACCTATATATATTCACCAGTACAATTTAAATGCTTGATGGATGGTCGGTCTTGCTACCACTGTGGATTCATCTGAAGAGTTCTTCTGTGTGGAGAACGCACAGTATCCCAGGCCTCTGGAGACCCTGGGAAGGCCACAAAGTGGATGGGCTCCTGGGGCTGAGTAAAACGGAGAATGGAAAGGATACATCCATCAGGGCCACAATACTGCGGCACTCGTCAAAAGAGAAAGTGTCCCCTGGAGGTCCTGAGGAGAGAGAGCAGGAAGGGCTGAGTTGTCCGTAGGGTGGATGGGGTGAGGGAGATAAGGCTGGGACCGGCAGGCTCAGGCTGACTGTACCTGTCAGGAACTCCTGGTTGAGAAGGCTCTGGAGTTGGGTGGCATCAATGTCCAGTCCCTGATCCAAACAAGGGAGAATATGGGCATCAGATGGGCCAAGCCTGGAGAGGTACATCTGCCCAACTCCAGAATAGCTCTGATTTCCGACCATTTCCTGTCCACCGAGTGTCTGTGTCACCTTCGCCCCTGAGCCTGACCTGGCTGTTCCAGGCCATGGGAACGACTCCCTCCCTGAGCATCTATGGCGCCCATTGGCCCTGACAGTTGCTGCCAGTGTGGGCCCCTTTGCATTTTCCCTTCCCTTCGTTACTGGATGGAAAACAGCTGCTTCCTCTCCACCATTCCTGGCACTAGGGGCCCCTCAGGTAGAACTGCTGGGTAAATCAACGCATCCCGGTAGGTGTGTTCTCCATCTATTTCCAGAAAGACTAAAAGAAAATACGACTGAGTGTATGTGCCTGTGTGTGTGCACACATGTGTGATAATAGGAGTTAAAAATATCCCAAATCTAGGCTAAGAGAAGCTGCTACAATTGAGCACATTACTTAGTATTAATCTTCCCAGCCACTGAAGCAAAAAGGGAGATGTCATGGTTTTCTTTGGATTAAAAGCAGGCAGCAGTTGAGGTTGAGGGGAGAGGCCTGTACTCTGCAGAAGTTAACCTCATTAGATTTTTTTTTTTTCCACGGGGGCCCTGACCAGCATGATGGGCAGTGTCTTGGTGACAATTTTACTGGGAAGCAGAGCTGTTCTCCTCTGGGGAAGTGTTTTCCTGGAGAACTGGCTCTCGAGTGAAGTTTCTCACAGATGGCTTAGTAGAGTGACACCTGGTCAAGTGGAAGAAGGTATTTCCTGTGGATCTTCTGAGAACCAGAATCTTCCAGAGGGCAGACACCCTGCCTGTTCCTTCTCCCCAGGTTGGCCTCACCACCCACACTGAGAGCAAATGCAGCCCCTCAGCCTGTCCTAACGGGTCCATCAGCTAGAAGCACGGGTCCTCAGGATGCCCCAAGAAGATGTCCTGCCAGTGTCTGAAATTGCTCCTCGGGGCACCCTTCCAACATCTCACAGTTTGTATACATCAGGAAAGCTGGCCTGTGTGCCCAGCCTCTCCTGAGTTTCTCTGCAAGGAAATCCTGATGCCTCCCTTTGACCAGCAGTTGACACACTAATGAGAAATTCCAACTTAACTGGAATTGCCCACGAGGCTACCATAGCATGGGCCTTGGAGCATTTCTGTCGCCTTTTCCTCATTCCCTGCCTAGGACACACTCTGACCTGGAGGCATCCTCCATAACCAACCAAAAGCGTTTGAGGAGATGAAGGCAGGAATGGAGACAACAGCTACTTAAACAAATTCCCAAAAAATTGCATGTTCATCTCTGCCTTTGTGGTGTGAGAGACCCAAGGACTAGCACTTCGGCATTCCCAAATCTTAGTGCGATACATGGAATGTTGTAGGTGCTGGAAAAATGCTTGCCAACTGAATAAACAATGGGTAGTGGATGGTTTGACCCAGTCCAGAGTTCAAGTGTATTCTTCATTTTCTAAAGGCAGACCTTTATATAGTACTATCACCACTACCAAGGCTAATGAAAGTAAGTGGTGATAGTAACAAGTCACAAGTCATTAGTTTAAAGCTAAATTGATATAACAGATCAGGAGAGAGGACACAGTGAGTGCATGGAATCCTATTTCACTTTAACATTTCTTTGGTAGACACAGCCTCTGAGGATTGCCTGTAGATTTAGTAGAATGACACCAGCTGGGCCCTGTTCAAGGGTGCCCAGGCTAGAGGTGACCTTGGAATACTGCTGTGTCTGTGGTTTATTCTAATTCCCATCAAGGACCAACATGACCCTCCTGTGTGAGGAAGAATTTGGCTGTTGTTTGGGGAAGTCCTGGTGTGAATCTGCACTTCTTACCATTGGACAAATTACATTTTTAGTTTGGAGGTACAAATGCATGGACCCTGAAGAAGCTTGACTTAAGGCATTCTAATGAGGCCCTGCTAACCACCTCTGGCTAGCTAACCTTAGTTTGGGCATCTGTTCTGGGCAGCTAATCTGTCTTAATTCTATTTGTCAAATGATGGAGAATCTGCACTGGGCCAAGGACAGTGATCTGTATTGGGGGCAAGGAATGCAATCAATGTTTCCCCTACCTGAGGGAACTCACACACTGGGAACAATAATCATCCTGGCCAGCTTTGTCAGGCAGCAAGTGAAGCCTTCAGAGTTAGCCCAGGGGTGGCCTGACTCCTCAGCCAGTGCCAATTCTAGTGAGGTCTGTAGCCAACTGGTTTTTGCCAAATGTACCCCTCATTCCAGCCATGTTCTGCATTTCTTCTTTTTTTCTCTCTCTCTGAACCCAGCATGCCTCCAGGACACTGCCACACCATTCATCGTCTGAATACAGAGGCAGGGCCTGGCATCCTTCCTGCCCTTGGCCTCTGCCTGGTCCAGGCTGGTGTGGTACACATGATCATCTGTATCACTATCTGCTCACTACACAACGTGATTATTAATGGCAAAAAGCTTGCCATGCAGAGCCCTTGGCAGCTATTTTATCCTGACAAGTCAAGGAGTTCTTTATAACAGTTTATTAAACCATTAGGAACATCCCGAATGCACATAGGTGGCTTGGCAGGAAGCGTGCTGTCGTGCTTTCTGAAGCTGGCCAGCTCTTGGAAGGAGGCATGATGCCAGGTTGGGGGGAGGCGGTGGAGCTGGAGAGGGAAAGATTTCAAAGGGTACTGCCAACTGCTTGTTTAAAGATGTGAAAGGCAACATACCCCCTTCACACTCCCTGTAATTATCCTCTCCCTCTCTAAGCTCTTTGTCCCATTGGGATGTCACCCAGCGGGGGCGCCACTTCTCTCCAGAGTTTGGCAGCCAGAGAAGTACTGGAGTGGTCCAGAGAGAGGGAGAAGCTAATAAAAATGACCCATCGGGGCTGGGGATTTAGCTCAGCGGCAAAGCGCCTGCCTGGCAAGCGCAAGGTCGTGAGTTCAGTTCCTGGTACCGGAGAAAAACCAAAAAAA